>NW_027442019.1:0-300000 GCF_048569485.1 Anomaloglossus baeobatrachus | reverse complement strand
CCAGGCCGCAGCCACGCCAGGTGCGGCCCGCCAAGCCCCGATCACCGCAGCGACGCCCAGCTCCACCTGCACGGATCCCAGCGAGGCTGCAACGCCGATCCAGGCCGCCGCCATGCCAGGCGCGGCCCGCCAAGACCAGGCCGCCGCCATGCCAGGCGCGGCCCGCCAAGACCAGGCCGCCGCCATGCCAGGCGCGGTCCGCCAAGAAAAGACAGACGTACCCTCATTTACCCCGGCCTGTAGGGCCAGAGCAGACACCGCTCCCCAGGCTAAGGAGCTCCCTGCTAGGAAATCCACGCTGGGGGAGGACCCCGCATACTGGCAGCTGAAGGCTGACCTGGAGGCCAAGTTCCCACAGGAGATGGTGGACCAGTACATGCTCCCTCCGCACACTCCTAAGGCAATCCCGGCAGCAACCACGCCGAAGAGTCCACCGCCTGGGCCAGCTGAGGAACACTCATCCCCAGCGCTGCCACAAGCAGAGTGCAGCGAAGAACTAAGGGGGAGAGGAGGGCAAGAAGCTAAGGAGCTGACTCAGGAGCCACCAGCAGTGGATCCATGCCCAGAGCCGGAGATGCTACCATATTCCCGCTGGGATGAAGAAGACCTGACCCCATCGGCTGAGGAAGATTTGTCCAGCAACCTTACCTGGGGGCCTGCAGGCAGCGAAGTAACAGCAACCAAGCAAGATCCAGCCCGTAAGACACGGCGTCGTAATAGAACAACACTGTCCCCTGCATCGCCATTCCCAGAGCAGAGAGAAGTTACGGCCAGAGATCTACAAGAGAAAAAGTTCCTGAGAAGAGCCAAGGCACAGGCTAGAGGACCCCTTTGTAGAGGAGTTGTGGAGGACTTTAATTTGAAAAGCGGATACGGCTTTATTGTGGCACGAGGCATGAAAGAAGGAATTTTCGTTAATAGAAGGGATGTGAGAGCCCACTTGCCCAGAGGACACCCTGGAAGGAATTTGAAAATTGGAGACTCAGTACAGTTCACTATGCATCAAGGAGAAAGAGGATGGTATGCACTGGATGTTGCACCATGTCCTAAAGATAAAGAAACAGATGCAGAAAAGGAAACAGATGAAGATCAAGAAAGAAAAGACAAGGAACCTACAGATGAGACTACCTCCGACGACGACAAAGAGCAAGAAAGCAGCAGGTGCCGCAGCCCTACCGGCCAAAGCCCTGGTATGGAGGAGTAGAGGAATCCACATAAAGCACAGAAGTTACAAGTTTTGAAAAGTTTGTTTTGCAACGTTCTCAAGTTTAAGCATGTGCCCACAAAAACTATTGTGAGAAAACCATAAACCTTAAGGCTATGAACTGGCTATAGCCACAAACTCTCGCAGTGTAAATAGTTACACCAGAGGCACCACCACCAGAGCCAGCCTGTTTAGGGGCTTGGCTCGTCTGCGACCAGGAGGAGTCCGTCCGTATATAGGGCCTTGGCTCGCCTGCGACCAGAGAGCATGCCTGTTTATGAGGCCTGGCTCTCCACCACAAAGAGGGTACCTGGTCAGCACCAACTGTGGAGGCCGCCTCTACATCCTGCCAGAAGAGGCTGAAGGCGCGGATCCACCGGGCCAGGTATACCCTGAAACCACCAGCCCATGAAAGCCGCCTCTACATCCTGCCAGAAGTGGCTGAAGGCGCGGCCAACGGGAGAGGCAGATTGGAGGAAAGGTCTGGGGAAGTGGATGGCCCAGACCTGGTTACCAAAAGAAACCGGTGACCTGCCTCCTGAAAGGGTTTTGGGTGGGTTAACGGACTTGTGGGTGGAGGGTGGTGATGTATGATACCTGGTGATCTTAAAATGTTTTACCATGTTTTAATGTTTTATGCATTTAAAATGTTGTCTTGCAGCCCGAGGACGTGCTGGTGATAACTAAGGGGGAATGTGGCGCCCCTGACCTGGTCAGGCACCACTGAGTACTGCACCCATGCTGGGGACAGTACAATACAGGTAATCCGGAAGGCTGACCGGGGTGTGGAACACAGGCGCATAGTGATCAGGTCTCACACATGTACCTATGAGAGGACCCCTGGGGATCCCAGGAGGGGGCGAAGCATGAGCACGGCCTCCATCTCCTCTCAAGGGGTGTGGTAAGAGAGTCTGGTTACTAAGTGGCGTAGGCAAGAACAGGAGAGGAGGGGCAGTGAGTCGGTTAGGGCAGAACTCCATAGGGCTCAGTGAGGAGCAGACCTGTGGGGCTTGTGCTGTCTAACAGCGCCCGCGCAGTGGCTATTGACGGGGGAGAACGGTCAACTAGGAGTGCTACCCGAAATCCATCTTCAGCTAAAGAGAGGGCACGGAGTGGGAAGTAAGGAGACTGCTAGAGAGTACCAGGCCCAAACGGGCGGCAGATCCCGGAGCGGAGATAGATCCATCTTTCTTTTGCTAAACCTGCCGGTGTGGGGCCCTCAAAGCCCACACCACAACAACTAAAAGCCGCAGCCACGTAGCCACAGTTAGGGCCCATAGGTCACAGGAGGCAAGCAGCTGGAGTGGCCTGGTCCAGGCGACAAGCACACGGCAAACGAAGGGGAGAGAGGCTGCAGCATCTTCCCTGGGTGACCCCCATAGGGACTAAAAGTCGGGGTTACCCCAAACCAACAAGGGCTAAGGAAGGCGAGTTAGTAGTCACCCTCACAAGTCAGCCTGAAGGACACCTGGTTCCCACCTGGTTCATCCCAGCTATGCCCGGGTCACTCACCCTGCCATCAACTGTGAGTAAAAACCCTGAAAGACATCCTGCTTGTGTGGAGTCATTCTGCGCCTTGTAGTTCTACACAACTACACAGGGCCCTGGGGCTTGCCTCACTCTCAGGAGGCCACTACATCCGACTGCACCCACCATCAGCCCCAGGCAGCCCTTAACCTGCAGTGGCGGTCCCCACTGACCGCAAATCTGAGAGTGGCGTCACGACTACAGAGAAGATCTCCTACCTGTGATCCAGATCCAGCAGCGTGGAGTCCCTGAAGGTAATGCAGCTGCACAACACCTGTGGGGCTTCACATTACTAGTCAATGTAACAATTCAGTATGAGCTGCTCTTGGTGCCGGGGGAGGGAGATGCTCTCCTGAGCAAGATAGATGGGGAATGAACATAATATCTATATAGTGTAAGGCAGGGGGTCTCAAACTCGGCTGGGTGTATGGGCCGCACAGAGGAAAAAAATAATTTGGGGGGCTGCATTCTTTGCAAGACAAAGTGACATTTTTATTGGTACCATATATGTATATATTTTTTTCACACACCTTTGGATGACTGATTTTCAACATTTTTCACTTGTTTATTATAACAAATGTGCACATTCTTTGGTTAAATCTAAAAAAAATAAATGTGATGTTAAAAAAAAGTCATGCCTTATTTTGTTTTTTTTTACATTTTATCCCTTTCTTTTAACTAATAGTGTTACAATTATGACGCTAGCGTTTTGTGAAGGGAATGCTTTGCCTATTTCCGTGACTATGGCCTTCCGGAACTGCTGCATTTTGGCTGACCTCTCCGCCTCGGGAATAAGAGACATAAAGTTCTCCTTGTAGCGTGGGTCTAACAGTGTTACCAACCAGTAATGATTGTCGGCCAAGATGTTCTTAACGCGAGGGTCACGAGACAGGCAGCTTACCATAAAGTCATCCATGTGCGCCAGACTCTTAACAGCCATCACTTCAGTATCCAGACGAACACGATGACTGAACATGCTGTCCTCCTCCTTCTCCTCCTCCTCCTCATCTACCCTGTCCTCTGGCCAGCCACGCTGAACTGAGCATATGACTGGTATGCATGTCATATCCTCAATTTGGCCGGAGAGTTGCTCCATGTCTTCATCTTCCTCCTCGTCATAGTCCTCCACTGCACGTTGTGATGAGACGAGGCTGGGCTATGTGTTATCACCCACACCCACTACTGTTTCTTGCTCCAACTCATCGTGTTCCGCCTGCAATGCATCATGTTTGGTTTTGAGCAGAGACCGTTTTAGAAGGCAGAGAAGCGGTATGGTGACGCTAATAATGGCGTCATCGCCGCTCACCATCTTGGTGGAGTCCTCAAAGTTTTGGAGGATGGTACATAGGTCGGACATCCATCTCCACTCCTCAGGTGTTATGTGTGGAGTTTGACCCATTTCCCGACGGCTTAGGTGATGCAGGTACTCAACAACTGCCCTCTTCTGCTCACATATCCTGATCAACATGTGCAGAGTTGAATTCCAACGCGTGGGGACATCACACACCAGTCTGTGAGCCGGAAGATGCAAATGACGCTGAAAGCCGGCAAGGCCGGCTGAAGCAGTAGGTGACTTTCGAAAATGTGCAGACAGGCGGCGAACTTTTACCAGCAGATGAGACAGCTCTGGGTATGACTTTAGAAACCGCTGAACCACGAGGTTGAGCACATGGGCCATGCATGGAACATGTGTCAGCTGGCCTCGCCTCAAAGCCGCCACTAGGTTCCGGCCATTGTCACACACAACCTTTCCTGGCTTTAGGTTCAGAGGTGTGAGCCAGTGATCTGCATGCTGTTTTAGAGCTGTCCACACCTCTTCTGCATTGTGGGATTTGTCACTTATGCAGATTAGCTGCAGCACAGCCTGTTGCCGCTTCGCCGAGGCAGTGCTGCAGTGCTTCCAGCTTGGGACTGGTGTGGAGGGTAAAGTGGATGAGGATGCGCAGGAGGAGGAGGAGGCTGAAGAGCATGACATTCCGGAGCTGTAGAGTGTGGGTGAAACCCTGACTGAGGTAGGGCCTGCAAACCTTGGTGTGGGAAGGACTTGTTCCGTTCCTCGCTCAAACTGGGTCCCAGCTGGGCTGGGCTGGGTAGGGCGTTGTGGGGGGTTTGTCTATCTCCGTTTGAGGTGAGTTTGTTTAAGTTAGCCTTTTCTTTGGCGTTTTTTGGAGCCCTGCGGGTTGGGGAGTTGGTATCGCCCAGTAAGGCGTTCCCCGGGGGCTTGGATTGGGGTGACATTGTCAGTGGAAAACGGAGTTGAATTTTGGATTAGGAAATCGAAAACTGATCAGAGAGGTGTGGGTAGACTAGTCCGTTTGGGGATGGTTGTGGCATCTGATATGTGCCCGTTCAAGTGTCTCGGGAATTTTCAACAGATCCGTCCGAAGGTGGATGGCCCCTTATTATGTCACGAGGATGGGTCCTTTTTATCGAGATACCAATTTGTGAGTGTTTTTAGGGCATGTTTGAAGTCGTTGGGGTTAGATCCGAAGTCTTTCGGATTGGGGCAGCGACGGAGGCCTCTATGTGCGGCCTACCGGAGGAGACAGTTAAGCAGATTGGTAGGTGGAAGTCGCAGCGCTTTAAGTCGTATGTACGTCCCCAGGTGGTTGTTGGCAATTGAGGGGAAAAGGGGGGGGTATTAGGGTAGCAATGGGGGGGGGGAGAGTGTGTGTTTTTTGTCAATTTGGTTTGGTGAGGCAATAAAATGGTGTCGTCTGTACATTTTGTATTGCAGAAGCACCCCCCCTTCCTTCCCTGGTCTGGATCCTTGGCCACTCTTATGTGTATTGGGGAGCCCGACGAGCGGACGCGAGATGGAACGGGAGACAGCTAGGTTTTGAGAAGGACCTGGCTCTCGTGCGATGGCTCGGTGTTCGGGGGTTAGGGTGGAACAGGGTGTTGCAGGAGGTGCATAGATACGCCCGGTTGGACAGACCTCCTGACATCTTAGTGTTGCATGCCGGGGGGAATGATTTGGGTGGGCGTCCTTTTCGAATCTTGATAAAGGACATCAAACATGATTTGTTACGGTTATGGGTGTCGTTTCCAGGTCTAACGATAGTCTGGTCGGAGATAGTAGTGAGAAAGAGTTGGCAGAAAGCGCGGTTAGTTGACAGGTTGAACAAGGCGCGGGCGAAGGTTAATAGGGCGATCTCGAAGTTTGTTAGTCGGAACGGGGGTATAGCAATACGGCATGTTGAGTTGGAAAGGACGGAAGAGGAATTTTGGTTGGCTGACGGGGTACACCTTAATGCGGTGGGAACTGACTTATGGGCTCTTGGCTTGCAGGGAGGTATTGAGAGGGCCCTTTGGTTGCGGGGGGTCTCAGGCACTTGAAGGGTTTCAAGGTGCCTTCGTTGTGGTGTTGTTTATTGGTGGGTCCTTGAAGTTGGTTTAAAATTGGTTCGGGGATTCATCCGGGTATGGATCCCCTCATTGGCAGAATTGATGGTCCCCTGGTGATTTTGGGGGGGAACCCCGACGGGGTATGTCGGGGCCCCTGGGGGTGTGGTTGGGGTTGACGGAGGATTAACCCTTACCATTTGGTGCTCCTGAGCCAGTGTGGGTAATGGCTGGGAGCAAGTTGAGGTTTTTTATTGCTCGGTTATGGGAATCACCAGGGTTTTGGTAGCTTCAAGGACCTTACCACATTGCAAATTTTATTGGTTATGTATTCTTGTTAATAAAATGGCTGCTATGGCCAAAATTATCCAAAGATAAATTTGTGTCTGTGTAATTACTTTTAAATAAGAAATGGGAATGGAGGTGTGGGGTATGAAAGGAAGACCGGAGTCAACAATTCCAGGGTCAAGCATGTTTATTTGCCTAAACTTCGTTCCAGGGTAGAAAGGGTAAGAGTGCCTTTCAGAATTCGAAGTGGTCGGACTGTACGGGCCACCAAGAACTGCAGGAGAGCTTGAACATCTTCCCATGGATTTGCGACATCCTCCCTCATCAGTTACGTAGGTAAGCAGGTTCTCAGCATTGCAGCCCATTTGTTGTCTTAAGTTAGTTAAGCGGGGTTAACTAACCTGTCAGTTCAGCCTCAGGTCTAAAGCAGAGGCCTGGACTCCACTCCTTACTCCTCACTCCACAACTCTCCTTAAAAACAACTGACTCCTTTTTCCTGCCCCGGGGTCTCCAGACCCCTAGGTGGGCGTTTCCTTCCGTCTGGTCCTGCCCACTGGTGTGCCTGTCTTTCCCTGGGGGAGGTGACTAGGATTTTCTGGTTGGCTTTGTGTGACTTAGGTGAGGGAAGTTGTTATGCGGGGGCCTATGTGTGACTACCTGCAGTGTCAGGGCGTCACATATGTATGTGTGTATGTCTGCTAAAGGAATCCGCACCGTCATATTTACAAACACAAAATTTTGCAGACACCTCATGTGACTCAGGGAACGTCGTAGACTATGTTTTAACAGGAATATTTAACCCCGCGCTTTACAGTTACTCTCCAAAAAACCTGCCTCCATTAAACTGAATGGAGGTGGGAGCTGCAAGTTATTAATAGCAGCTGTGATTGGTTGCTATAAGAACAAAGGACATTCATAGTATAAGAAGCTTATGTGTGAGATAATATGATGTCAGTGGGGAGACAGATAGAGAGAGACAGACACAGACTGAGAGACAAACAGACAGAGACAGATAGGCATAGACAGACAGGGAAAGAGACAGAGACAAACAGACAGAGGCAGACAGGGAAAGAGACAGACAGAGATAGACAGGGAAAAAAGGCAGACAGACAGAGACAGAGAAAGAGACAGAGGCAGATAGGGAAACAGACAGAGACAAACATACAGAGACAGGCAGGAGAAAAGGCAGACCGACAGGGAAAGAGACAGACAGGGGAAGAGACAGACAGAGAGAGACAGACAGATAGAGACAGACAAAGAAATACAGAGATAGACAGGGAAAGAGACAAACGGGGAATGAGTCAGACAGAGAGAGACAAAGAGAGACAGGCAGAGAGAGACAGGGAAAGAGACAGACAGGGGAAGAGAAAGACAGAGACAGACAAAGAAATACAGAGACAGACAGGGGAAGAGACAGACAGGGGAAGAGACAGACAGGGGAAGAGACAGACAGACAGGGAAAGAGACAGACCTGGAAAAGAGACAGACCTGGAAAAGAGACAGGCCTGGAAAAGAGACAGACAGACATAGAAACAGACAGCCACAAAGAGAGAGAGAGACAGACAGACACAGAGAGACAGACAGAGATAGAGAGACAGACAGACATGGATAGAGATAGAGACACACAGAGACAGACAGATGACAGAGACTGGGAGAGAGACAGACAGAAGCATAAATCCCTAACTAAAACTTAACATTTAATGATAGTTTTAAAAGGTAAAAAAACACAAATCATGTAAATAGAATGACTCTCTTCTGTGCATAGAGTCAACATTTTGTGTTTGTAAATATGACGGTGCGGATTCCTTTAGCAGACATACACACATACATATGTGACGCCCTGACACTGCAGGTAGTCACACATAGGCCCCCGCATAACAACTTCCCTCACCTAAGTCACACAAAGCCAACCAGAAAACCCTAGTCACCTCCCCCAGGGAAAGACAGGGAGGTGACCAGTGGGCAGGACCAGACGGAAGGAAACGCCCACCTAGGGGTCTGGAGACCCCGGGGCAGGAAAAAGGAGTCAGTTGTTTTTAAGGAGAGTTGTGGAGTGAGGAGTAAGGAGTGGAGTCCAGGCCTCTGCTTTAGACCTGAGGCTGAACTGACAGGTTAGTTAACCCCGCTTAACTAACTTAAGATAACAAATGGGCTGCAATGCTGAGAACCTGCTTACCTACGTAACTGATGAGGGAGGATGTCGCAAATCCATGGGAAGATGTTCAAGCTCTCCTGCAGTTCTTGGTGGCCCGTACAGTCCGACCACTTCGAATTCTGAAAGGCACTCTTACCCTTTCTACCCTGGAACGAAGCTTAGGCAAATAAACATGCTTGACCCTGGAATTGTTGACTCCGGTCTTCCTTTCATACCCCACACCTCCATTCCCATTTCTTATTTAAAAGTAATTACACAGACACAAATTTATCTTTGGATAATTTTGGCCATAGCAGCCATTTTATTAACAAGAATACATAACCAATAAAATTTGCAATGTGGTAAGGTGCTTGAAGCTACCAAAACCCTGGTGATTCCCATAACCGAGCAATAAAAAACCTCAACTTGCTCCCAGCCGTTACCCACACTGGCTCAGGAGCACCAAATGGTAAGGGTTAATCCTCCGTCAACCCCAACCACACCCCCAGGGGCCCCGACATACCCCGTCGGGGTTCCCCCCCAAAATCACCAGGGGACCATCAATTCTGCCAATGAGGGGATCCATACCCGGATGAATCCCCGAACCAATTTTAAACCAACTTCAAGGACCCACCAATAAACAACACCACAACGAAGGCACCTTGAAACCCTTCAAGTGCCTGAGACCCCCCGCAACCAAAGGGCCCTCTCAATACCTCCCTGCAAGCCAAGAGCCCATAAGTCAGTTCCCACCGCATTAAGGTGTACCCCGTCAGCCAACCAAAATTCCTCTTCCGTCCTTTCCAACTCAACATGCCGTATTGCTATACCCCCGTTCCGACTAACAAACTTCGAGATCGCCCTATTAACCTTCGCCCGCGCCTTGTTCAACCTGTCAACTGACCGCGCTTTCTGCCAACTCTTTCTCGCTACTATCTCCGACCAGACTATCGTTAGACCTGGAAACGACACCCATAACCGTAACAAATCATGTTTGATGTCCTTTATCAAGATTCGAAAAGGACGCCCACCCAAATCATTCCCCCCGGCATGCAACACTAACATGTCAGGAGGTCTGTCCAACCGGGCGTATCTATGCACCTCCTGCAACACCCTGTTCCACCCTAACCCCCGAACACCGAGCCATCGCACGAGAGCCAGGTCCTTCTCAAAACCTAGCTGTCTCCCGTTCCATCTCGCGTCCGCTCGTCGGGCTCCCCAATACACATAAGAGTGGCCAAGGATCCAGACCAGGGAAGGAAGAGGGGGTGCTTCTGCAATACAAAATGTACAGACGACACCATTTTATTGCCTCACCAAACCAAATTGACAAAAAACACACACTCTCACCCCCCCATTGCTACCCTAATACCCCCCCTTTTCCCCTCAATTGCCAACAACCACCTGGGGACGTACATACGACTTAAAGCGCTGCGACTTCCACCTACCAATCTGCTTAACTGTCTCCTCCGGTAGGCCGCATATAGAGGCCTCCGTCGCTGCCCCAATCCGAAAGACTTCGGATCTAACCCCAACGACTTCAAACATGCCCTAAAAACACTCACAAATTGGTATCTCGATAAAAAGGACCCATCCTCGTGACATAATAAGGGGCCATCCACCTTCGGACGGATCTGTTGAAAATTCCCGAGACACTTGAACGGGCACATATCAGATGCCACAACCATCCCCAAACGGACTAGTCTACCCACACCTCTCTGATCAGTTTTCGATTTCCTAATCCAAAATTCAACTCCGTTTTCCACTGACATAATGTCACCCCAATCCAAGCCCCCGGGGAACGCCTTACTGGGCGATACCAACTCCCCAACCCGCAGGGCTCCAAAAAACGCCAAAGAAAGGCTAACTTAAACAAACTCACCTCAAACGGAGATAGACAAACCCCCCACAACGCCCTACCCAGCCGGGTAGGGACCCAGCCCAGCCCAGCTGGGACCCAGTTTGAGCGAGGAACGGAACAAGTCCTTCCCACACCAAGGTTTGCAGGCCCTACCTCAGTCAGGGTTTCACCCACACTCTACAGCTCCGGAATGTCATGCTCTTCAGCCTCCTCCTCCTCCTGCGCATCCTCATCCACTTTACCCTCCACACCAGTCCCAAGCTGGAAGCACTGCAGCACTGCCTCGGCGAAGCGGCAACAGACTGTGCTGCAGCTAATCTGCATAGGTGACAAACCCCACAATGCAGAAGAGGTGTGGACAGCTCTAAAACAGCATGCAGATCACTGGCTAACACCTCTGAACCTAAAGCCAGGAAAGGTTGTGTGTGACAATGGCCGGAACCTGGTGGCGGCTTTGAGGCGAGGCCAGCTGACACATGTTCCATGCATGGCCCATGTGCTCAACCTCGTGGTTCAGCGGTTTCTAAAGTCATACCCAGAGCTGTCTGATCTGCTGGTAAAAGTTCGCTGCCTGTCTGCACATTTTCGAAAGTCACCTACTGCTTCAGCCGGCCTTGCCGGCTTTCAGCGTCGTTTGCATCTTCCGGCTCACAGACTGGTGTGTGATGTCCCCACGCGTTGGAATTCAACTCTGCACATGTTGATCAGGATATGTGAGCAGAAGAGGGCAGTTGTTGAGTACCTGCATCACCTAAGCCGTCGGGAAATGGGTCAAACTCCACACATAACACCTGAGGAGTGGAGATGGATGTCCGACCTATGTACCATCCTCCAAAACTTTGAGGACTCCACCAAGATGGTGAGCGGCGATGACGCCATTATTAGCGTCACCATACCGCTTCTCTGCCTTCTAAAACGGTCTCTGCTCAAAACCAAACATGATGCATTGCAGGCGGAACACGATGAGTTGGAGCAAGAAACAGTAGTGGGTGTGGGTGATAACACACAGTCCAGCCTCGTCTCATCACAACGTGCAGTGGAGGACTATGACGAGGAGGAGGATGAAGACATGGAGCAACTCTCCGGCCAAATTGAGGATATGACATGCATACCAATCATATGCTCAGTTCAGCGTGGCTGGCCAGAGGACAGGGTAGATGATGAGGAGGAGGAGGAGGAGGAGGAGGAGGAGAAGGAGGAGGACAGCATGTTCAGTCATCGTGTTGGTCTGGATACTGAAGTGATGGCTGTTAAGAGTCTGGCGCACATGGATGACTTTATGGTAAGCTGCCTGTCTCGTGACCCTCGCGTTAAGAACATCTTGGCCGACAATCATTACTGGTTGGTAACACTGTTAGACCCACGCTACAAGGAGAACTTTATGTCTCTTATTCCCGAGGCGGAGAGGTCAGCCAAAATGCAGCAGTTCCGGAAGGCCATAGTCACGGAAGTAGGCAAAGCATTCCCTTCACAAAACGCTAGCGTCATAATTGTAACACTATTAGTTAAAAGAAAGGGATAAAATGTAAAAAAAACCAAAATAAGGCATGACTTTTTTTTAACATCAAATTTTTTTTTTTTAGATTTAACCAAAGAATGTGCACATTTGTTATAATAAACAAGTGAAAAATGTTGAAAATCAGTCATCCAAAGGTGTGTGAAAAAAATATATATATATGGTACCAATAAAAATGTCACTTTGTCCTGCAAAGAATGCAGCCCCCCAAATTATTTTTTTCCTCTGTGCGGCCCATACACCCAGCCGAGTTTGAGACCCCCTGCCTTACACTATATAGATATCATGTTCATTCCCCATCTATCTTGCTCAGGAGAGCATCTCCCTCCCCCGGCACCAAGAGCAGCTCATATTGAATTGTTACATTGACTAGTAACACTGCACACAGAAATGCACCTTAATATTCCACTGTTAACCCTTTCCTCCCAGCAGTAACACACAACTCCTCACCTTGATATCATGGTGATTTATGGTCAGAATGACTTCAATGCGATCAGTGATTTCTATTCTAGCTCTGCTCACATAGATTTTATATCCACACTCAACTATAGGCCGTTCTTCATATTTTGGGGGCTTTTAGTCAGATATACTAGTTTGTGCCTGTATAGTATTGGTGTAGATGGGAGTGTAGGGCATGGGTTACATGGCACTGTGGTGGGATACTGATGGGAGGTATTGGTGCTGTGTTTGATGCTTCTACTGGGTATTTTCCTACAAATACTGGAACAGCTCACTGCTTAGAATGATCCTTCCCAGCTCTATAATATATTATATATACCCCACAATGCAGGCTCACACACACATTTGTCTCAAGTGTGTTGTAGGGACACAGATACAGTCTTGGTCATGTGACTAAAGGCTACTTTACACACTGCGATATCGGTCCCGATATCGCTAGTGTGGGTACCCGCCCCATCTGTTGCGCGACACGGGCAAATCGCTGCCCATGCCGCACAACACCGACCAGACCCGTCACACATACTTACCTGACCGGCGACGTCGCTGTGACCGGCGAACCGCCTCCTTTCTAAGGGGGCGGTCCGTGCGGCGTCACAGCGACGTCACTGAGCGACCGCCCAATAGCAGCGGAGGGGCGGAGATGAGTGGCCGGAACATCCCGCCCACCTCCTTCCTTCCTCATAGCGGCTGGGAGGCAGGTAAGGAGAGGTTCCTCGTTTCTGCGGTGTCACACGGAGTGATGTGTGCTGCCGCAGGAGCGACGAACTACATCGTTACTGCTGCAGTAACGATAATCGAGAATGGAGACCCATGTCACCGATGAGCGATTTTGCACGTTTTTGCAACGATGCAAAATCGCTCATCGGTGTCACACGCAGCAACATCGCTAATGCGGCCGGATGTGTGTCACAAATTCCGTGACCCCAACGACTCCGCATTAGCGATGTCGCAGCGTGTAAAGCCCCCTTTAGTGGGAGTGGTGTACAGGGTCTTAGCAGTAAAGAGTATTCCATATTTCTGCCAGATACCCACAGAGATATTGAAATCTGAAAAAAGAGACTTCTGCTCATTGAAGGTAAGAACTGCTCACATAGCGTTCAACTCCACAGCAAACGAGTGCTCTAGCACTGGCATCTCAGCAGGGATATTCCCCTACTACACATGTGTGTCTGGGTCGCTGTGACAGTTTACAGGACATAACTCAAGGCACCTAGATAGAAGGCAGAGGTACTGGGATTGGTTGGTTTTTGGTGACGGAGGTGCAGGGGCTGGCGCCCATGTGCAGTGCTGGCTAAGGTATATTGATGATATTTTGATTTTTTGGCAGGGCACTGTGGAGCAGCTCGAGACATTTATGGAGGAACTTAATAACAACACCTTTAACATCAGATTGACGCATAAGCATAGCAGCAGTTGCGTTGACTTCCTGGATATTAAAATTTCATTCGGTTCTGAGCGAATTGTTCAGACCGACGTCCATAGGAAGGAAACATCAGTCAACGCACTGCTGCATGCTTCTTCTGCTCATACCCCCTCCACCATCCGGGCCGTACCGACTGGCCAGTTCCTCAGGATGAAGCAAATTTGTTCGTCAGACACTGCTTTTGAACAACAGTCTGCCGACCTCCAGCGCCATAGGGGTGGCAAAGGCGGTCTTCCCCCGGTCTGCCTCAGCAACGGACACTAGCCAATAGTGACTAGTGAGATCAAGGGTAGAAAAATAATTTGCAGTTCTCAATGCAGCTAGCGATTCCTCAATACGGGGGAGTGGTGCTGTCCTTCTTCTTTAACAGGACCAACGGAGCTGCCCAAAGGCTACAACTGTCACGGATAACCCCAGCCGCCTTCATGTTGCTCAACATGTCCTTGGTACACTGGTAATGTGAAGGTGGTATTGGCTTATAGCTCTCTTTGATGGGTGGGTGTGCACCTGTGGGGATGTAGTGTTGGACCCCTTTTATTCCCCCAAAATCTAGCGGATGTTTGCTGAAGACTTGCTCGCTCGTATTCTTGCACTACCCTGTGGACCCGCTTCTTGTGATGTGAAGGTGTGGAGTCAGTGCCTACGTGTAATTCCTTACACCACTCCTCTGGCTGACTTGGTGAGCAGTCACTGACTGGGTGGGGTGCAGTAATAGTGGATGCTGCTACTTGGATAGCATGTGTATCTACTGTGAACAGCTTATCAATGGTGGCAAGTCGGGGCAGCTTAACCTCCTGCTCTCCGCAGTTTAACACTCTCACGGGCACTCTTCCCTTCCGCACTAATGAATAAAACTATGATGTAAATATCATATAGATACCCCACAATTGTAAATAAAGGTAGGTTATGGGAAAAGGGGGAACAGGGAAAGAGGAAAATAGTGTAATAAAGTATACCTTCTGGGGGTGAGAGGAAATGGCAGCACAGCCAGTGGAGGTGAAGCAAAAGGAAGCCTGCAACTAAAGAGTTGAGAGCGTTATCACATGGTGACTGAGCCTGATTGTAAAGGGAGCATAGAGTGGAGCATACTCTGGGCACGTTAGAACCCAAGTTCTTAAACCATGAATATGGACCCCTTTTATTCTCCCAAAGTCTAGCGGATGTTTGCTGAAGACTTGCTCGTATTCTTGCACTACCCTGTGGACCCGCTTCTTGTGATGTGAAGGTGTGGAGTCAGTGCCTACGTGTAATTCCTTACACCACTCCTCTGGTTGACTTGGTGAGCTGTCACTGAATGGGTGTGGTGAAGTAACGGTGGATGCTGTGGCTTGGATATCATATTAAATATAGGGACCCCCATACAGTAGTATGAGAAATTTTTTTGTATTCAATGATCGGTATTACCTTCAGGGGCGCGGCACGTGGACGTGCGTTCCATTAGCCTCACTGCATTCCACTCCCATACAGGAAGTGGGCGCAGCTATTACTACGGTCGCACATAAAAGAACCCACAGCCACCACTGCACACAGCTGACTCCACCACTGGAAACCCACTTCTACACCAACGCAGGTAAGACAGGATCGGCACCTCTATGCTCCCGTTACAATCAGGCTCAGTCACCATGTGATAATGCTCTCAACAATTTAGTTGCAGGCTTCCCCTTGCTTCACCTCCACTGGCTGTGCTGCCATTTCCTCTCCCCCCTGGAAGGTATACTTTATTACACTATTTTCCTGTTTCCCTCTTCTCCCTTTTCCCATAACCTACCTTTATCTGCATTTGTGGGGTATCTATATACTATTTATATCACAGTTTTATTCATTAATACGGAAGGGAAGAGTGCGCGTGAGAGTGTTGAACTGCGGAGAGCAAGAGGTTAAGCTGCCCCGATTTGCCACCATTGATAAGCTGTTCACAGTAGATACACATGCTATCCAAGCAGCAGCAGCATCCACCATTACTGCACCCCACCCAGTCAGTGACAGCTCACCAAGTCAGCCAGAGGAGTGGTGTCAGGAATTACACGTAGGCACTGACTACACACCTTCACATCACAAGAAGGGGGTGCAAGTGTGACGCCCTGGACTAGCCAGTTAGTCACAGACATAACACACACACACACCCCCTTTCCCGGATAGTTACACTAGTCAGACACAAAACCGTTGTTGCCTCCCTCCAGGGGCTGATGTCCACACCAGGTGGGGCGGTGCCAGGCGGTTGGCCCCACCCACCAAGGAGTTCACAGGCCTGGAGGTGGGAAAACCAGTTAGTTAGTTGAAGTTCAGTTAAGAGTTGAACCGTGGAGGTAGTGAGTTCAGGGAACAGCCCAGTTTTGGGTAGGAGTGCAAAACTGCTAGTGTCTGGGTCAGATCCCAGGCACTATGGGGAGATAAGGTATGCACACCAGTGACTATGTAAGGGGAATACATGAAATAGCAGAAACTGCTGTGTGAATACTGACTTGAAAAATTCAATAGCTATATGCAAGAGTGAATATGTGAAAAATGGAATCTGCATTACTGCCATGAACATATGAATCAAGAGAAATTTAGCTACTGAATTGATCAATGCAATAGAGCCCCAACACTACGCCAAAGTATTTCTCTACGTTGGGGTCCCTAGCTTGTGTGTGTCCTCTCATGCAGTTAAAAAACCTACCGTGTATGGGAAGCTGAGACCCAGGCTATTTATGCGTATGATATGGATTGGCAATAGGTGTGGTTGGGGAGGGTTCACAAACGAAAAAATACTAACAAATAGGAATAACGTTTGGAACACCATTCTAAGTCCGAACTGGGTGCAAAAACCTAAAAAAACATCACTATGGGGAGATAAGGTATGCACACCAGTGACTATGTAAGGGGAATACATGAAATAGCAGAAACTGCTGTGTGAATACTGACTTGAAAAATCCAATAGCATTAATTCACATAATCCTAGTGACTGCGCACACAACATGGCCAAACGAAAACAAAAGACAGTACCTGGCCATTCAATCAAATGGAAACTCATAGGCAACACAGTCCATTAGACTAGGCAATTACATGCAGCCAAACAAAGTTCATGGGCCTTGCCTCAGAGTCGAACCCACAACCTCTTGGAGAACAAGCAAAGAGCCTACCACTAAACCAACTCAGTGAAGTTGGAAACCGACTCTACATTAATTAACATAATCCTAGTGACTGCGCACACAACATGGCCAAACAAAAGCAAAAGACAGTACCTAGCCTATCAATCCAATAGAAACTCATAGGTAACACAGTACATTGGACTAGGCAATTACATGCAGCCATACAAAGCCCATGGGTCTTGCCCCAGAGTCGAACCCACAAACTCTCGTAGCCAGGGCAAAGAGCCTACCACTACACCAACACAGAGAAGTAGGTGAATGACTCTACATTAATTCACATAATCCTAGTGACTACGCACACAACATGGCCAAACAAATGCAAATGACATTATCTGGCCTATCAATCCAATGGAAACTCATAGGCAACACAGTCCATTAGACTAGGCACTTACATGCAGCCATGTAAAGTTCATGGGCATTGCCTCAGAGTCGAACCCACAACCTCTTGGAGAACAAGCAAAGAGCCTACCACTAAACCAACTCAGAGAAGTTGGAAACCGACTCTACATTAATTAACATAATCCTAGTGACTGCGCACACAACATGGCCAAACAAAAGCAAAAGACAGTACGTGGCCTATCAATCCAACGGAAACTCATAGGTAACACAGTACATTGGACTAGGCAATTACATGCAGCCATACAAAGCCCATGGGCCTTGCCCCAGAGTCAAACCCACAACCTCTCATAGCCAAGGCAAAGAGCCTACCAATACACCAACACAGAGAAGTGGAAAACCATTTCTACATTAATTCACATAATCCTAGTGACTGCGCACACAACATGGCCAAACAAAAGCAAAAGACAGTACCTGGCCTATCAATCCAATGGGAACTCATAGGCAACACAGTTAATTGAACTAGGCAATTACATGCAGCCATACAAAGTCCATGGGCCTTGCCTCAGAGTCAAACCCACAACCTCTTGCAGCTAAGCAAAGAGCCTTCCACTACAGCAACACAGAGAACTGGGAAACTGATTCTACATTAATTCACATAATCCTACCGACTGCGCACACAACATAACCAAACAAAAGATAATACCTGGCCAATCAATCCAATGGAAACTCATAGGCAACACAGTCCATTGGACTAGGCAATTACACGCAGCCATATAAAGTCCATGGGCTTTGCCTCAGAGTCAAACCCACAATTTCTCGCAGCCCAAGCAAAGAGCCTACCACTACACCAAGACAGAGAAGTTGGAAACTGAGTTTACATTAGTTCACATAATCCTAGTGACTGCGCACACAACATGGCCAAACAAAAGCAAAAGACAGTACCTGGCCTATCAATCCAATGGGAACTCATAGGCAAAACAGTTAATTGAAATAGGCAATTACATGCAGCCATACAAACTCCAGGGGCCTTGCCTCAGAGTCGAACCCACAACCTCTTGCAGCTTAAGCAAAGAGACTACCACTACACCAACACAGAGAAGTAGGTGAATGACTCTACATTAATTCACATAATCCTAGTGACTGCGCACACAACATTGCCAAACAAAAGAAAAAGACAGTACCTGGCCTATCAATCCAATAGAAACTCATAGGCAAAGCAATCAATTGGACTAGGCAATTACATGCAGCCATACAAAGTCCATGGGCCTTGCCTCAAAGTCGAACTCACAACCTCTCGCAGCTCAAGCAAAGAGCCTACCACTACACCAACACAGAGAAATGTAAACCTGACTCTACATTATTTCACATAATCCTAGTGACTGCGCACACAACATGGCCAAACGAAAACAAAAGACAGTAACTGGCCTATCAATCCAATAGAAACTCATAGGCAACACAGTCCATTGGACTAAGCAATTACATGCAGCCATTCAAAGTCCATGAGCCTTGCATTAGAGTCGAACCCACAACCTCTCGCAGCCCAAGCAAAGAGCCTACCACTACACCAACACAGAGAAGTGGGAAACTGACTCTACATTAATTCCCATAACCCTAGTGACTGCGCACACAACATGGTCAAACAAAAGCAAAAGGCAGTACCTGGCCTATCAATCCAATGGAAACTCATAGGCAACATAGTCCATTGGACTAGGCAATTACATGCAGCCATACAAAGTCCATGGGCCTTGCCTCAGAGTCAAACCCACAACCTCTGGCAGAACAAGCAAAGAGCCTACAACTACAAAAACACAAAGAAGTAGGAAGCTGCGTCTACATTAATTCACATAATCCTAGTGACTGCGCACACAACATGGCCAAACAAAAGCAAAAGACAGTACCTGGCCTATTAATCCAATGGAAACTCATAGGCAACGCAATCCTTTGGACTAGGCAATAACATGCAGCCATACAAAGTCCATGGGCCATGCCTCAGAGTCGAACTCACAACCTCTCGCAGCCCAAGAAAAAAGCCTACCACTACATCAACACAGAGAAGTGTGAAACTGACTCTACATTAATTAACATAATCCTAGTGACTGCGCACACAACATGGCCAAACAAAAGCAAGAGACAGTACCTGGCCTATCATTCCAATTGAAACTCATAGGTAACATAGTCCATTGGACTAGGCAATAACATGCAGCCATACAAAGTCCATGGGCCTTGCCTCAAAGTTGAACTCACAACCTCTCGCAGCTCTAGCAAAGAGCCTACAACTACACCAACACAGAGAAATGTGAACCTGACTCTACATTAATTCACATAATCCTAGTGACTGCGCACACAACATGGCCAAACAAAAGCAAAAGACAGTACCTGGCCTATAAATCCAATAGAAACTCATAGGCAACACAGTCCATTGGACTAGACAATTACATGGAGACATACAAAGTCCATGGGCCTTGCCTCAGAGTCAAACCCACAACCTCTCGCAGCCAAGCAAAGAGCCTACCACTACACCAACACAGAGAAGTGGGAAACTGATTCTACATTAATTCACATAATCCTACCGACTGCGCACACAACATGGCCAAACAAAAGAAAATACCTGGCCTATCAATCCAATGGAAACTCATAGGCAACACAGTCCATTAGACTAGGCAAATACATGCAGCCATACAAAGCCCATGGGCCTTGCCCCAGAGTCGAACCCACAACCTCTTGTAGCCCAAGCAAAGAGCCTACAAATACACCAACACAGAGAAGTGGAAAACTGATTCTACATTAATTCACATAATCCTAGTGACTGCGCACACAACATGGCCAAACAAAAGCAAAAGACATTACCTGGCCTATAAATCCAATAGAAACTCATAGGCAAAGCAATCAATTGGACTAGGCAATTACATGCAGCCATACAAAGTCCATGGGCCTTGCCTCAGAGTCGAACCCACAACCTCTTGTAGCCCAAGCAAAGAGCCTACCACTACACCAACACAGAGAAGTTGGTACAGAGATTACATTAGTTCACATAATCCTAGTGACTGTGCACACAACATGGCCAAACAAAAGCAAAAGACAGTCCCTGGCCTATCAATCCAATGGAAACTCATATACAACATAGTCCATTGGACTACGCAATTACATGCAGCCATACAAAGTCCATGGGCCTTGCCTCAGAGTCAAACCCACAACCTCTGGCAGAACAAGCAAAGAGCTTACAACTACACCAACACAAAAAAGTAGGAAGCTGCGTCTACATTAATTTACATATTCCTAGCGACTGCGCACACAACATGGCCAAACAAAAGCAAAAGACATTACCTGGCCTATCAAGCCAATGGAAACTCATAGGCAACACAGTCCATTGGACTAAACAATTACATGCAGCCATACAAAGTCCATGGGCTTTGCCTCAGAGTCAAACCCACAATTTCTCGCATCCCAAGCAAAGAGCCTACCACTACAACAACACAGACAAGTTGGAAACTGAGTTTACATTAGTTCACATAATCCTAGTGACTGTGCACACAACATGGCGAAACAAATGCAAAAGACATTATCTGGCCTATCAATCCAATGGAAACTCATAGGCAACACAGTCCATTAGACTAGGCAAATACATGCAGCCATACAAAGTTCATGGGCCTTGCCTCAGAGTCGAACCCACAACCTCTTGGAGAACAAGCAAAGAGCCTACCACTAAACCAACACAGAGAAGTTGGAAACTGATTCTACATTAATTCACATAATCCTACCGACTGCGCACACAACATGGCTAAACAAAAGCAAAAGACAGTACCTGGCTTATCAATCCAATGGAAACTCATAGGCAACACAGTCCATTGGACTAGGCAATAACATGCAGCCATAAAAAGTCCATGGGCCTTGCCTCAGAGTCAAACCCACAACCTCTCGCAGCTCAAGCAAAGAGCCTACCACTACACCAACACAGAGAAATGTGAACCTGCCTCTACATTAATTCACATAATCCTAGTGAGTGCGCACACAACATGGCCAAACGAAAACAAAAGACAGTACCTGGCCTATCAATCCAATGGAAACTCATAGGCAACACAGTCCATTGGACTAGGCAATTACATGCAGCCATAAAAAGTCCATGGGCCTTGCCTCAGAGTCAAACCCACAACCTCTCGCAGCCCAAGCAAAGAGCCTACCACTACACCAACACAGAGAAATGTGAAACTGACTCTACATTAATTCACATAATCCTAGTGACTGCGCACACAACATGGCCAAACGAAAGCAAAAGTCAATACCTGGCCTATCAATCCAATGGAAACTCATAGGCAACAAAGTCCATTGGACTAGGCAATTACATGCAGCCATAAAAAGTCCATGGGCCTTGCCTCAGAGTCAAACCCACAACCTCTCAAAGCCCAAGCAAAGAGCCTACCACTACACCAACAAAGAGAAATGTGAAACTGACTCTACATTAATTCACATATTCCTAGTGACTGCGCACACAACATGGCCAAACAAAAGCAAAAGAAAGCACCTGGCCTATCAATCCAATGGAAACTCATAGGTAACGCAGTCCATTGGACTATGCAATTACATGCAGCCATACAAAGTCCATGGGCCTTGCCTCAGAGTCGAACTCACAACCTCTCGCAGCCCAACAAAAAAGCCTACCACTTCAGCAACACAGAGAAGTGTGAAACTGTCTCTACATTAACTCACATAATCCTAGTGACTGCGCACAAAACATGGCCAAACGAAAACAAAAGACAGTACCTGGCCTATCAATCCATTGGACTAGGCAATTACATGCAGCCATACAAAGTCCATGGGCCTTGCCTCAGAGTCAAACCCACAACCTCTTACAGCCCAAGCAAAGAGCCTACCACTACACCAACACAGAGAAGTGCGAAACTGACTCAACATAAATTCACATAATCCTAGTGACTGCGCACACAACATGGCCAAACAAAAGCTAAAGACAGTCCCTTGCCTATCAATCCAATGGAAACTCATAGACAACATAGCCCATTGGAATAGGCAATTACATGCAGCCTCACAAAGTCCATGGGCCTTGCCTCAGAGTCAAACCCACAACCTCTGGCAGAACAAGCAAAGAGCCTACAACTACACCAACACAAAGAAGTAGGAAGCTGCGTCTACATTAATTCACATAATCCTAGTGAATGCGCACACAACATGGCCAAACAAAAGCAAAAGACATTACCTGGCCTATCAGGCCAATGGAAACTCATAGGCAACACAGTCCATTGAACTAGGCGATTACATGCAGCCATACAAAGTCCATGGGCCATGCCGCAGAGTCAAACCCACAACCTCTCGCAGCCAAGCAAAGCAGCTTCCACTACACCAACACAGAGAAGTGGGAAACGGATTCTACATTAATTCACATAATCCTAGTGACTGCGCACACAACATGGCCAAACAAAAGCAAAAGACAATACCTGGCCTATCAATCCAATGGAAACGCGTAGGCAACACAGTCCATTGGACTTGACAATTACATGCAGCCATACAAAGTCCATGGGCCTTGCCTCAGAGTCAAACCCACAACCTCTGGCAGAACAAGCAAAGAGCCTACAACTACACCAACACAAAGAAGTAGGAAGTTGCGTCTACATTAATTCACATAATCCTAGTGAATGTGCACACAACATGGCCAAACAAAAGCAAAAGACATTACCTGGCCTATCAAGCCAATGGAAACTCATAGGCAACACAGTCCATTGAACTAGACAATTACATGGAGACATACAAAGTCCATGGGCCTTGCCTCAAAGTCAAACCCACAACCTCTCGCAGCCAAGCAAAGAGCCTACCACTACACCAACACAGATAAGTGGGAAACTGATTCTACATTAATTCACATAATCCTACCGACTGCGCACACAACATGGCCAAACAAAAGACAATACCTGGCCTATCAATCCAATGGAAACTCATAGGCAACACAGTCCATTAGACTAGGCAAATACATGCAGCCATACAAAGTTCATGGGCCTTGCCTCAGAGTCGAACCCACAACTTCTTGGAGAACAAGCAAAGAGCCTACCACTAAACCAACACAGAGAAGTTGGAAACTGACTCTACATTAATTCACATAATCCTAGTGACTGCGCACACAACATGGCCAAACAAAAGCAAAAGACAGTACCTGGCCTATCAATCCAATGGAAACTCATAGGTAACACAGTACATTAGACTAGGCAATTAAATGCAGCCATACAAAGCCCATGGGCCTTGCCCCAGAGTCGAACCCACAACCTCTCGTAGCCCAAGCAAAGAGCCTACCAATACACCAACACAGAGAAGTGAAAAACTGATTCTACATTAATTCACATAATCCTAGTGACTGCGCACACAACATGGCCAAACAAAAGCAAAAGACAGTACCTGGCCTATCAATCCAATAGAAACTCATAGGCAAAGCAATCAATTGGACTAGGCAATTACATGCAGCCATACAAAGTCCATGGGCCTTGCCTCAGAGTCGAACCCACAACCTCTTGTAGCCCAAGCAAAGAGCCTACCACTAAACCAACACAGAGAAGAGCGAAACTGACTCAACATAAATTCACATAATCCTAGTGACTGCACACACAACATGGCCAAACAAAAGCAAAAGACAGTCCCTGGCCTATCAATCCAATGGAAACTCATATACAACATAGTCCATTGGACTAGGCAATTACATGCAGCCATACAAAGTCCATGGGCCTTGCCTCAGAGTCAAACCCACAACCTCTGGCAGAACAAGCAAAGAGCTTACAACTACACCAACACAAAAAAGTAGGAAGGTGCGTCTACATTAATTCACATATTCCTAGAGACTGCGCACACAACATGGCCAAACAAAAGCAAAAGACATTACCTGGCCTATCAAGCCAATGGAAACTCATAGGCAACACAGTCCATTGGACTAAACAATTACATGCAGCCATACAAAGTCCATGGGCTTTGCCTCTGAGTCAAACCCACAATTTGTCGCAGCCCAAGCAAAGAGCCTACCACTACACCAACACAGACAAGATGGAAACTGAGTTTACATTAGTTCACATAATCCTAGTGACTGTGCACACAACATTGCGAAACAAATGCAAAACACATTATCTGGCCTATCAATCCAATGGAAACTCATAGGCAACACAGTCCATTAGACTAGGCAAATACATGCAGCCATACAAAGTTCATGGGCCTTGCCTCAGAGTCGAACCCACAACCTCTTGGAGAACAAGCAAAGAGCCTACCACTAAACCAACACAGAGAAGTTGGAAACTGACTCTACATTAATTCACATAATCCTAGTGACTGCGCACACAACATGGCCAAACAAAAGCAAAAGACAGTACCTGGCCTATCAATCCAATGGAAACTCATAGGCAACACAGTCCATTGGACTAGACAATTACATGGAGACATACAAAGTCCATGGGCCTTGCTTCAGAGTCAAACCCACAACCTCTCGCAGCCAAGCAAAGAGCCTACCACTACACCAATACAGAGAAGTGGGAAACTGATTCTACATTAATTCACATAATCCTACCGACTGCGCACACAACATGGCTAAACAAAAGCAAAAGACAGTACCTGGCTTATCAATCCAATGGAAACTCATAGGCAACACAGTCCATTGGACTAGGCAATAACATGCAGCCATACAAAGTCCATGGGCCTTGCCTCAAAGTCGAACTCACAACCTCTCGCAGCTCAAGCAAAGAGCCTACCACTACACCAACACAGAGAAATGTGAACCTGCCTCTACATTAATTCACATAATCCTAGTGACTGCGCACACAACATGGCCAAACGAAAGCAAAAGTCCATACCTGGCCTATCAATCCAATGGAAACTCATAGGCAACACAGTCCATTGGACTAGGCAATTACATGCAGCCATAAAAAGTCCATGGGCCTTGCCTCAGAGTCAAACCCACAACTTCTCGCAGCCCAAGCAAAGATCCTACCACTACACCAACACAGAGAAATGTGAAACTGACTCTACATTAATTCACATAATCCTAGTGACTGCGCACACAACATGGCCAAACGAAAGCAAAAGTCAATACCTGGCCTATCAATCCAATGGAAACTCATAGGCAACACAGTCCAGTGGACTAGGCAATTACATGCAGTTATACAAAGTCCATGAACCTTGCATTAGAGTCGAACTCACAACCTCTCGCAGCCCAAGAAAAAAAGCCTACCGCTACAGCAACACAGAGAAGTGTGAAACTGACTCTACATTAATTCACATAATCCTAGTGACTGCGCACACAACATGGCCAAACAAAAGCAAAAGACAGTACCTGGCCTATCATTCCAATTAAAACTCATAGGCAACATAGTCCATTGGACTAGGCAATAACATGCAGCCATACAACGTCCATGGGCCTTGCCTCAAAGTCGAACTCACAACCTCTCGCAGCTCAAGCAAAGAGCCTACCACTACACCAACACAGAGAAATGTGAACCAGACTCTACATTAATTCACATAATCCTAGTGACTGCGCACACAACATGGCCAAACAAAAGCAAAAGGCAGTACCTGGCCTATCAATCCAATGGGAACTCATAGGCAACACAGTCAATTGAACTACGCAATTATATGCAGCCATACAAACTCCATGGGCCTTGCCTCAGAGTCAAACCCACAACCTCTCGCAGCTTAAGCAAAGAGCCTACCCCTAAACCAACACAGAGAAGTTGGGAACTGACTCTACATTAATTCACATAATCCTAGTGACTGCGCACACAACATGGCCAAACAAAAGCAAAAGACAGTACCTGGCCTATCAATCCAATGGAAACTCATAGGCAACACAGTCCATTGGACTTGGCAATTACATGCAGCCATACAAAGTCCATGGGCTTTGCCTAAAAGTCAAACCCACAACTTCTCGCAGCCCAAGCAAAGAGCCTACCACTACACCAACACAGAGAAATGTGAACCAGACTCTACATTAATTCACATAATCCTAGTGACTGCGCACACAACATGGCCAAACAAAAGCAAAAGACATTACCTGGCCTATCAATCCAATGTAAACTCATAGGTAACACAGTACATTGGACTAGGCAATTGCATGCAGCCATACAAAGTCCATGGGCCTTGTCTCAGAGTCAAACCCACAACCTCTCTCAGCCCAAGCAAAGAGCCTACCACTACACCAACACAGAGAAGAGCGAAACTGACTCAACATAAATTCACATAATCCTAGTGACTGCGCACACAACATGGCCAAACAAAAGCAAAAGACAGTCCCTGGCCTATCAATCCAATGGAAACTCATAGAGAACATAGTCCATTGGACTAGGCAATTACATGCAGCCATACAAAGTCCATGGGCCTTGCCTCAGAGTCGAACTCACAACCTCTCGCAGCCCAAGAAAAAAGCCTACCACTACACCAACACAGAGAAATGTGAACCTGACTCTACATTAATTCACATAATCCTAGTAATGTACTGTGTTACCTATGAGTTTACATTGGATTGATAGGCCAGGTAATGTCTTTTGCTTTTGTTTGGCCATGTTGTGTGCGCAGTCACTAGGATTATGTGAATTAATGTAGAGTCGGTTTCCAACTTCTCTGTGTTGGATTAGTGGTAGGCTCTTTGCTTGTTCTCCAAGAGGATGTGGGTTCGACTCTGAGGCAAGGCCCATGAACTTTATATGGCTGCATGTATTTGCCTAGTCTAATGGACTGTGTTGCCTATGAGTTTCCATTGGATTGATAGGCCAGGTATTGTCTTTTGTTTGGCCATGTTGTGTGCGCAGTCGGTAGGATTATGTGAATTAATGTAGAATCAGTTTCCCACTTCTCTGTGTTGGTGTAGTGGTAGGCTCTTTGCTTGGCTGCGAGAGGTTGTGGGTTTGACTCTGAGGAAAGGCCCATGGACTTTGTATGTCTCCATGTAATTGTCTAGTCCAATGGACTGTGTTGCCTATGATTTTCCATTGGATTGATAGGCCAGGTACTGTCTTTTGCTTTTGTTTGGCCATGTTGTGTGCGCAGTCACTAGGATTATGTGAATTAATGTAAACTCAGTTACCAACTTCTCTGTGTTGGTGTAGTGGTAGGCTCTTTGCTTGGGCTGCGAGAAGTTGTGGGTTTGACTTTTAGGCAAAGCCCATGGACTTTGTATGGCTGCATGTAATTGCCTAGTCCAATGGACTGTGTTGCCTATGAGTTTCCATTGAATTGATAGGCCAGGTATTGTCTTTTGTTTGGCCGTGTTGTGTGCGCAGTCGGTAGGATTGTGTGAATTAATGTAGAATCAGTTTCCCACTTCTCTGTGTTGGTTTAGGGGTAGGCTCTTTGCTTAAGCTGCGAGAGGTTGTGGGTTTGACTCTGAGGCAAGGCCCATGGAGTTTGTATGGCTGCATGTAATTGCGTAGTTCAATTGACTGTGTTGCCTATGAGTTCCCATTGGATTGATAGGCCAGGTACTGCCTTTTGCTTATGTTTGGCCATGTTGTGTTCGCAGTCACTAGGATTATGTGAATTAATGTAGAGTCAGGTTCACATTTCTCTGTGTTGGTGTAGTGGTAGGCTCTTTGCTTGAGCTGCGAGAGGTTGTGAGTTAGACTTTGAGGCAAGGCCCATGGACTTTGTATGGCTGCATGTTATTGCCTAGTCCAATGGACTATGTTGCCTATGAGTTTCAATTGGATTGATAGGCCAGGTACTGTCTTTTGCTTTTGTTTGGCCATGTTGTGTTCGCAGTCACTAGGATTATGTGAATTAATGTAGAGTCATTCACCTACTTCTCTGTGTTGGTGTAGTTGTAGTCTTTTGCTTAAGCTGTGAGAGGTTGTGGGTTCGACTCTGAGGCAAAGCACATGGAGTTTGTATGGCAGCATGTAATTGCCTAGTTCAATTGACTGTGTTGCCTATGAGTTTCCATTGAATTGATAGGCCAGGTATTGTCTTTTGTTTGGCCATGTTGTGTGCGCAGTCACTAGGATTATGTGAACTAATGAAAACTCAGTTTCCAACTTCTCTGTGTTGGTGTAATCGTAGGCTATTAACTTGGGCTGCGAGAAATTGTGGGTTTGACTCTGAGGCAAAGCCCATGGACTTTGTATGGCTGCATGTAATTGCCAAGTCCAATGGACTGTGTTGCCTATGAGTTTCCTTTGAATTGATAGGCCAGGTATTGTCTTTTGTTTGGCCATGTTGTGTGCGCAGTAAGTAGGATTATTTGAATTAATGTAGAATCAGTTTCCCACTTCTCTGTGTTGGTGTAGTGGTAGGCTCTTTGCTTGAGCGGCGAGAGGTTGTGGGTTCGACTCTAATGCAAGGCCCATGGACTTTGTATGGCTGCATGTAATTGCCTAGTCCAATGTACTGTGTTAGCTTTGAGTTTCCATTGGATTGATAGGCCAGGTACTGTCTTTTGCTTTTGTTTGGCCATGTTGTGTGCGCAGTCACTAGGATTCTGTGAATTAATGTAGAGTCTGTTTCCAGCTTCTCTGTGTTGGTTTAGTGGTAGGCTATTTGCTTGTTCTCCAAGAGGTGGTGGGTTCGACTCTGAGGCAAGGCCCATTAACTTTGTATGACTTTGCTTAGTCTAATGGACTATGTTGCCTATGATTTCATTGGATTGATAGGCCAGATAATATCTTTTGCATTTGTTTGGCCATGTTGTGTGCGCAGTCACTAGGATTATGTGAATTAATGTAGAGTCATTTACCTACTTCTCTGTGTTGGTGTAGTGGTAGTCTCTTTGCTTAAGCTGCGAAAGGTTGTTGGGTCGACATTGAGGCAAGGCCCATGGAGTTTGTATTGCTGCATGTAATTGCCTATTTTAGTTGACTGTGTTACCTATGAGTTCCTATTGGATTGATAGGCCAGGTACTACCTTTTGCTTTTGTTTGGCCATGTTGTGTGCGCAGTCACTAGGATTATGTGAACTAATGTAAACTCAGTTTTCAACTTCTCTGTGTTGGTGTAGTGGTAGGCACTTTGCTTGGGCTGCGAGAAAATGTGGGTTTGACTCTGAGGCAAAGCCTATAGACTTTGTATGGCTGCATGTAATTGCCTAGTCCAATGTACTGTGTTGCCTATGAGTTTTCATTGGACTGATAGGCCAGGTAATGTCTTTTGTTTGGTTATGTTGTGTGCGAAGTCGGTAGGATTATGTGAATTAATGTAGAATCAGTTTCCCACTTCTCTGTGTTGGTGTAGTGGAAGGCGCTTTGCTTGGCTGCGAGAGGTTGTGGGTTTGACTCTGAGGCAAGGCCCATGGACTTTGTATGGCTGCATGTAATTGCCTAGTTCAATGGACTGTGTTGCCTATGAGTTTCCTTTGGCTTGATAGGCCAGGTAATGTCTTTTGCTTCTGTTTGGCCATGTTGTGTGCGCAGTCACTAGGATTATGTGAATTAATGTAGATGCAGCTTCCTACTTCTTTGTGTTGGTGTGGTTGTAGGCTCTTTGTTTGTTCTGCCAAAGGTTGTGGGATAGACTCTGAGGCAAGGCCCATGGACTCTGTATGGCTGCATGTAATTGCCTAGTCCAATGGATGGGGTTGCCTCTGAGTTTCCATTGGATTGATAGGCCAGGTACTGTCTTTTGCTTTCGTTTGGCCATGTTGTGTGCGCAGTCACTAGGATTATGTGAATTAATGTAGAATCTGTTTTCCACTTCTCTGTGTTGGTGTATTGGTAGGATCTTTGCTTGGGCTGCGAGAAGTTGTGGGTTTGACTCTGAGGCAAGGCCCATGGACTTTTTATGGCTGCATGTAATTGCCTAGTCCAATGGACTGTGTTGCCTATGAGTTTCCATTGGATTGATAGGCCAGGTATGGACTTTTGCTTTCGTTTGGCCATGTTGTGTGCGCAGTCACTAGGATTATGTGAATTAATGTAGAGGCAGGTTCACATTTCTCTGTGTTGGTGTAGTGGTAAGCTCTTTGCTTGAGCTGCGAGAGGTTGTGAGTTCGACTTTGAGGCAAGGCCCATGGACTTTGTATGGCTGCATGTTATTGCCTAGTCCAATGGACTGTGTTGCCTATGAGTTTCCATTGGATTGATAAGCCAGGTACTGTCTTTTGCTTTTGTTTAGCCATGTTGTGTGCGCAGTCGGTAGGATTATGTGAATTAATGTAGAATCAGTTTCCCACTTCTCTGTATTGGTGTAGTGGTAGGCTCTTTGCTTGGCTGCGAGAGGTTGTGGGTTTGACTCTGAAGCAAGGCCCATGGACTTTGTATGTCTCCATGTAATTGTCTAGTCCAATGGACTGTGTTGCCTATGAGTTTCCATTGGATTGATAGGCCAGGTACTGTCTTTTGCTTTTGTTTGGCCATGTTGTGTGCGCAGTCACTAGGATTATGTGAATTAATGTAGAGTCAGTTCCCAACTTCTCTGTGTTGGTTTAGTGGTAGGCTCTTTGCTTGTTCTCCAAGAGGTTGTGGGTTCGACTCTGAGGCAAGGCCCATGAACTTTGTATGGCTGCATGTATTTGCCTAGTCTAATGGACTGTGTTGCCTATGAGTTTCCATTGGATTGATAGGCCAGATAATGTCTTTTGCATTTGTTTCGCAATGTTGTGTGCACAGTCACTAGGATTATGTGAACTAATGTAAACTCAAAAGAACCAATTGAATGACCAAAAAGTAAAGATAGCTACACTCATTTAAGCAGTAAGAACCTATAAAGATGTGAGTGAACCAGCCAATATAAAAGTATATAATCTTTATTGAAAAATTTGTTAAAAGACAAACACATAAAACAGACAATGATGAGGACACATACAATTAACCTCAGGTGAACCAAAATATACAAGCAATAAATAGCATAAGTGCATAATGGTCATGTATCGGAAAAAAAGTGCACCAAAAAAGGGGTGCTGTCCAAGTTTCTTTGAAGAGCCAATAGTCTTTAGGTAGATGAAGAGTGTCCCAAAGAACACCAATAAGGTGGAACTATATTAAATTTCAAGCTAAACAAAGCTTTTTTCTTCATTCAAGACTAAATGTATGAGAGCCACAATCCTATTGCTACAAAACGTGGCATATAACAGGGGAAACAAAGAATACATGTGTCTATGATATTAACAGGATATAATCCTATAAGATGCAAACATAATAGTTTATAAAAAGCAAATCCTGAATGGATCAGGTGGTATAACCACAACAATGTTTCCAAATGCCTACAGTCCCAAACAGGGGAGAAGCAGGATCTCAACCATACATATAAAGAAAAGGCAGAAACTGACACAAGTGTCAAAATATAACACTTTTTTCACAGGGCTGGACTAGGAGGCCATATTCCCAGTGTTATAATCAGATAGAAGGGCGGAATGGCTGCATTACCACAGTACTATACCTTTACAAGGAAACAGAGTCAGCCATAGGACCGACCCAAACACTGTGGTGAATCCACAAAAACACACACCAGAAGGGTGTTACAGGGCCCAGACTAAAAAGCCATATTCCCAGTACTAAAGCCCACAGAAAGGCAGCATGGCTGAAATACCACAGTAATTTGCCCCTACAAGGGAACAAAGTCAGCCATAAGAACCAACCTTAGCACTGAGTGGCAAGCCCACAAAGACACAGACCAGGAAGATAATAACCTGAGGATAAAGGTACCCCGACACGTGTTTCCCCTTGGAAGAAGCTTTTCTGCGAATACTTTAGCATTATCAGAGTGCAAACTGTTTTTTTTGTATTTTATGTCATGTTCAGTTATGCACCTGTTCACACGTCAGGTCGAGGAGTGCAGTCAGTCTTTTTTGTCTATATGAAGAGGGTCATACCTTCTGACCGTGCACCCTTCCCCCAGTTGCCACAGGTAATCTTATCCTATATAGCAGGTTCCTACTTGCCCATACACAGGAGGTTTTTAACCTAGAGAGAGGCTTCAGCATAGCGTCAGGGACCCAGTTACGAGATATGCCGTGAAGGGGCAACTGGGCAGATATACAAATGGCCATTTATATATGCTAAATATCTCATATTTTTCTCAGATTTTCCTTAGCAGTAATGCAGATCCATGTTCACATATTCATGGTTTCCATACTTTAGCATTATCAGAGTGCAAACTGTTTTTTTTGTATTTTATGTCATGTTCAGTTATGCACCTGTTCACACGTCAGGTCGAGGAGTGCAGTCAGTCTTTTTTGTCTATATGAAGAGGGTCATACCTTCTGACCGTGCACCCTTCCCCCAGTTGCCACAGGTAATCTTATCCTATATAGCAGGTTCCTACTTGCCCATACACAGGAGGTTTTTAACCTAGAGAGAGGCTTCAGCATAGCGTCAGGGACCCAGTTACGAGATATGCCGTGAAGGGGCAACTGGGCAGATATACAAATGGCCATTTATATATGCTAAATATCTCATATTTTTCTCAGATTTTCCTTAGCAGTAATGCAGATCCATGTTCACATATTCATGGTTTCCATACTTTAGCATTATCAGAGTGCAAACTGTTTTTTTTGTATTTTATGTCATGTTCAGTTATGCACCTGTTCACACGTCAGGTCGAGGAGTGCAGTCAGTCTTTTTTGTCTATATGAAGAGGGTCATACCTTCTGACCGTGCACCCTTCCCCCAGTTGCCACAGGTAATCTTATCCTATATAGCAGGTTCCTACTTGCCCATACACAGGAGGTTTTTAACCTAGAGAGAGGCTTCAGCATAGCGTCAGGGACCCAGTTACGAGATATGCCGTGAAGGGGCAACTGGGCAGATATACAAATGGCCATTTATATATGCTAAATATCTCATATTTTTCTCAGATTTTCCTTAGCAGTAATGCAGATCCATGTTCACATATTCATGGTTTCCATACTTTAGCATTATCAGAGTGCAAACTGTTTTTTTTGTATTTTATGTCATGTTCAGTTATGCACCTGTTCACACGTCAGGTCGAGGAGTGCAGTCAGTCTTTTTTGTCTATATGAAGAGGGTCATACCTTCTGACCGTGCACCCTTCCCCCAGTTGCCACAGGTAATCTTATCCTATATAGCAGGTTCCTACTTGCCCATACACAGGAGGTTTTTAACCTAGAGAGAGGCTTCAGCATAGCGTCAGGGACCCAGTTACGAGATATGCCGTGAAGGGGCAACTGGGCAGATATACAAATGGCCATTTATATATGCTAAATATCTCATATTTTTCTCAGATTTTCCTTAGCAGTAATGCAGATCCATGTTCACATATTCATGGTTTCCATACTTTAGCATTATCAGAGTGCAAACTGTTTTTTTTGTATTTTATGTCATGTTCAGTTATGCACCTGTTCACACGTCAGGTCGAGGAGTGCAGTCAGTCTTTTTTGTCTATATGAAGAGGGTCATACCTTCTGACCGTGCACCCTTCCCCCAGTTGCCACAGGTAATCTTATCCTATATAGCAGGTTCCTACTTGCCCATACACAGGAGGTTTTTAACCTAGAGAGAGGCTTCAGCATAGCGTCAGGGACCCAGTTACGAGATATGCCGTGAAGGGGCAACTGGGCAGATATACAAATGGCCATTTATATATGCTAAATATCTCATATTTTTCTCAGATTTTCCTTAGCAGTAATGCAGATCCATGTTCACATATTCATGGTTTCCATACTTTAGCATTATCAGAGTGCAAACTGTTTTTTTTGTATTTTATGTCATGTTCAGTTATGCACCTGTTCACACGTCAGGTCGAGGAGTGCAGTCAGTCTTTTTTGTCTATATGAAGAGGGTCATACCTTCTGACCGTGCACCCTTCCCCCAGTTGCCACAGGTAATCTTATCCTATATAGCAGGTTCCTACTTGCCCATACACAGGAGGTTTTTAACCTAGAGAGAGGCTTCAGCATAGCGTCAGGGACCCAGTTACGAGATATGCCGTGAAGGGGCAACTGGGCAGATATACAAATGGCCATTTATATATGCTAAATATCTCATATTTTTCTCAGATTTTCCTTAGCAGTAATGCAGATCCATGTTCACATATTCATGGTTTCCATACTTTAGCATTATCAGAGTGCAAACTGTTTTTTTTGTATTTTATGTCATGTTCAGTTATGCACCTGTTCACACGTCAGGTCGAGGAGTGCAGTCAGTCTTTTTTGTCTATATGAAGAGGGTCATACCTTCTGACCGTGCACCCTTCCCCCAGTTGCCACAGGTAATCTTATCCTATATAGCAGGTTCCTACTTGCCCATACACAGGAGGTTTTTAACCTAGAGAGAGGCTTCAGCATAGCGTCAGGGACCCAGTTACGAGATATGCCGTGAAGGGGCAACTGGGCAGATATACAAATGGCCATTTATATATGCTAAATATCTCATATTTTTCTCAGATTTTCCTTAGCAGTAATGCAGATCCATGTTCACATATTCATGGTTTCCATACTTTAGCATTATCAGAGTGCAAACTGTTTTTTTTGTATTTTATGTCATGTTCAGTTATGCACCTGTTCACACGTCAGGTCGAGGAGTGCAGTCAGTCTTTTTTGTCTATATGAAGAGGGTCATACCTTCTGACCGTGCACCCTTCCCCCAGTTGCCACAGGTAATCTTATCCTATATAGCAGGTTCCTACTTGCCCATACACAGGAGGTTTTTAACCTAGAGAGAGGCTTCAGCATAGCGTCAGGGACCCAGTTACGAGATATGCCGTGAAGGGGCAACTGGGCACTGGGCAGATATACAAATGGCCATTTATATATGCTAAATATCTCATATTTTTCTCAGATTTTCCTTAGCAGTAATGCAGATCCATGTTCACATATTCATGGTTTCCATACTTTAGCATTATCAGAGTGCAAACTGTTTTTTTTGTATTTTATGTCATGTTCAGTTATGCACCTGTTCACACGTCAGGTCGAGGAGTGCAGTCAGTCTTTTTTGTCTATATGAAGAGGGTCATACCTTCTGACCGTGCACCCTTCCCCCAGTTGCCACAGGTAATCTTATCCTATATAGCAGGTTCCTACTTGCCCATACACAGGAGGTTTTTAACCTAGAGAGAGGCTTCAGCATAGCGTCAGGGACCCAGTTACGAGATATGCCGTGAAGGGGCAACTGGGCAGATATACAAATGGCCATTTATATATGCTAAATATCTCATATTTTTCTCAGATTTTCCTTAGCAGTAATGCAGATCCATGTTCACATATTCATGGTTTCCATACTTTAGCATTATCAGAGTGCAAACTGTTTTTTTTTTTGTATTTTATGTCATGTTCAGTTATGCACCTGTTCACACGTCAGGTCGAGGAGTGCAGTCAGTCTTTTTTGTCTATATGAAGAGGGTCATACCTTCTGACCGTGCACCCTTCCCCCAGTTGCCACAGGTAATCTTATCCTATATAGCAGGTTCCTACTTGCCCATACACAGGAGGTTTTTAACCTAGAGAGAGGCTTCAGCATAGCGTCAGGGACCCAGTTACGAGATATGCCGTGAAGGGGCAACTGGGCAGATATACAAATGGCCATTTATATATGCTAAATATCTCATATTTTTCTCAGATTTTCCTTAGCAGTAATGCAGATCCATGTTCACATATTCATGGTTTCCATACTTTAGCATTATCAGAGTGCAAACTGTTTTTTTTGTATTTTATGTCATGTTCAGTTATGCACCTGTTCACACGTCAGGTCGAGGAGTGCAGTCAGTCTTTTTTGTCTATATGAAGAGGGTCATACCTTCTGACCGTGCACCCTTCCCCCAGTTGCCACAGGTAATCTTATCCTATATAGCAGGTTCCTACTTGCCCATACACAGGAGGTTTTTAACCTAGAGAGAGGCTTCAGCATAGCGTCAGGGACCCAGTTACGAGATATGCCGTGAAGGGGCAACTGGGCAGATATACAAATGGCCATTTATATATGCTAAATATCTCATATTTTTCTCAGATTTTCCTTAGCAGTAATGCAGATCCATGTTCACATATTCATGGTTTCCATACTTTAGCATTATCAGAGTGCAAACTGTTTTTTTTGTATTTTATGTCATGTTCAGTTATGCACCTGTTCACACGTCAGGTCGAGGAGTGCAGTCAGTCTTTTTTGTCTATATGAAGAGGGTCATACCTTCTGACCGTGCACCCTTCCCCCAGTTGCCACAGGTAATCTTATCCTATATAGCAGGTTCCTACTTGCCCATACACAGGAGGTTTTTAACCTAGAGAGAGGCTTCAGCATAGCGTCAGGGACCCAGTTACGAGATATGCCGTGAAGGGGCAACTGGGCAGATATACAAATGGCCATTTATATATGCTAAATATCTCATATTTTTCTCAGATTTTCCTTAGCAGTAATGCAGATCCATGTTCACATATTCATGGTTTCCATACTTTAGCATTATCAGAGTGCAAACTGTTTTTTTTGTATTTTATGTCATGTTCAGTTATGCACCTGTTCACACGTCAGGTCGAGGAGTGCAGTCAGTCTTTTTTGTCTATATGAAGAGGGTCATACCTTCTGACCGTGCACCCTTCCCCCAGTTGCCACAGGTAATCTTATCCTATATAGCAGGTTCCTACTTGCCCATACACAGGAGGTTTTTAACCTAGAGAGAGGCTTCAGCATAGCGTCAGGGACCCAGTTACGAGATATGCCGTGAAGGGGCAACTGGGCAGATATACAAATGGCCATTTATATATGCTAAATATCTCATATTTTTCTCAGATTTTCCTTAGCAGTAATGCAGATCCATGTTCACATATTCATGGTTTCCATACTTTAGCATTATCAGAGTGCAAACTGTTTTTTTTGTATTTTATGTCATGTTCAGTTATGCACCTGTTCACACGTCAGGTCGAGGAGTGCAGTCAGTCTTTTTTGTCTATATGAAGAGGGTCATACCTTCTGACCGTGCACCCTTCCCCCAGTTGCCACAGGTAATCTTATCCTATATAGCAGGTTCCTACTTGCCCATACACAGGAGGTTTTTAACCTAGAGAGAGGCTTCAGCATAGCGTCAGGGACCCAGTTACGAGATATGCCGTGAAGGGGCAACTGGGCAGATATACAAATGGCCATTTATATATGCTAAATATCTCATATTTTTCTCAGATTTTCCTTAGCAGTAATGCAGATCCATGTTCACATATTCATGGTTTCCATACTTTAGCATTATCAGAGTGCAAACTGTTTTTTTTGTATTTTATGTCATGTTCAGTTATGCACCTGTTCACACGTCAGGTCGAGGAGTGCAGTCAGTCTTTTTTGTCTATATGAAGAGGGTCATACCTTCTGACCGTGCACCCTTCCCCCAGTTGCCACAGGTAATCTTATCCTATATAGCAGGTTCCTACTTGCCCATACACAGGAGGTTTTTAACCTAGAGAGAGGCTTCAGCATAGCGTCAGGGACCCAGTTACGAGATATGCCGTGAAGGGGCAACTGGGCACTGGGCAGATATACAAATGGCCATTTATATATGCTAAATATCTCATATTTTTCTCAGATTTTCCTTAGCAGTAATGCAGATCCATGTTCACATATTCATGGTTTCCATACTTTAGCATTATCAGAGTGCAAACTGTTTTTTTTGTATTTTATGTCATGTTCAGTTATGCACCTGTTCACACGTCAGGTCGAGGAGTGCAGTCAGTCTTTTTTGTCTATATGAAGAGGGTCATACCTTCTGACCGTGCACCCTTCCCCCAGTTGCCACAGGTAATCTTATCCTATATAGCAGGTTCCTACTTGCCCATACACAGGAGGTTTTTAACCTAGAGAGAGGCTTCAGCATAGCGTCAGGGACCCAGTTACGAGATATGCCGTGAAGGGGCAACTGGGCAGATATACAAATGGCCATTTATATATGCTAAATATCTCATATTTTTCTCAGATTTTCCTTAGCAGTAATGCAGATCCATGTTCACATATTCATGGTTTCCATACTTTAGCATTATCAGAGTGCAAACTGTTTTTTTTGTATTTTATGTCATGTTCAGTTATGCACCTGTTCACACGTCAGGTCGAGGAGTGCAGTCAGTCTTTTTTGTCTATATGAAGAGGGTCATACCTTCTGACCGTGCACCCTTCCCCCAGTTGCCACAGGTAATCTTATCCTATATAGCAGGTTCCTACTTGCCCATACACAGGAGGTTTTTAACCTAGAGAGAGGCTTCAGCATAGCGTCAGGGACCCAGTTACGAGATATGCCGTGAAGGGGCAACTGGGCAGATATACAAATGGCCATTTATATATGCTAAATATCTCATATTTTTCTCAGATTTTCCTTAGCAGTAATGCAGATCCATGTTCACATATTCATGGTTTCCATACTTTAGCATTATCAGAGTGCAAACTGTTTTTTTTTTTGTATTTTATGTCATGTTCAGTTATGCACCTGTTCACACGTCAGGTCGAGGAGTGCAGTCAGTCTTTTTTGTCTATATGAAGAGGGTCATACCTTCTGACCGTGCACCCTTCCCCCAGTTGCCACAGGTAATCTTATCCTATATAGCAGGTTCCTACTTGCCCATACACAGGAGGTTTTTAACCTAGAGAGAGGCTTCAGCATAGCGTCAGGGACCCAGTTACGAGATATGCCGTGAAGGGGCAACTGGGCAGATATACAAATGGCCATTTATATATGCTAAATATCTCATATTTTTCTCAGATTTTCCTTAGCAGTAATGCAGATCCATGTTCACATATTCATGGTTTCCATACTTTAGCATTATCAGAGTGCAAACTGTTTTTTTTGTATTTTATGTCATGTTCAGTTATGCACCTGTTCACACGTCAGGTCGAGGAGTGCAGTCAGTCTTTTTTGTCTATATGAAGAGGGTCATACCTTCTGACCGTGCACCCTTCCCCCAGTTGCCACAGGTAATCTTATCCTATATAGCAGGTTCCTACTTGCCCATACACAGGAGGTTTTTAACCTAGAGAGAGGCTTCAGCATAGCGTCAGGGACCCAGTTACGAGATATGCCGTGAAGGGGCAACTGGGCAGATATACAAATGGCCATTTATATATGCTAAATATCTCATATTTTTCTCAGATTTTCCTTAGCAGTAATGCAGATCCATGTTCACATATTCATGGTTTCCATACTTTAGCATTATCAGAGTGCAAACTGTTTTTTTTGTATTTTATGTCATGTTCAGTTATGCACCTGTTCACACGTCAGGTCGAGGAGTGCAGTCAGTCTTTTTTGTCTATATGAAGAGGGTCATACCTTCTGACCGTGCACCCTTCCCCCAGTTGCCACAGGTAATCTTATCCTATATAGCAGGTTCCTACTTGCCCATACACAGGAGGTTTTTAACCTAGAGAGAGGCTTCAGCATAGCGTCAGGGACCCAGTTACGAGATATGCCGTGAAGGGGCAACTGGGCAGATATACAAATGGCCATTTATATATGCTAAATATCTCATATTTTTCTCAGATTTTCCTTAGCAGTAATGCAGATCCATGTTCACATATTCATGGTTTCCATACTTTAGCATTATCAGAGTGCAAACTGTTTTTTTTGTATTTTATGTCATGTTCAGTTATGCACCTGTTCACACGTCAGGTCGAGGAGTGCAGTCAGTCTTTTTTGTCTATATGAAGAGGGTCATACCTTCTGACCGTGCACCCTTCCCCCAGTTGCCACAGGTAATCTTATCCTATATAGCAGGTTCCTACTTGCCCATACACAGGAGGTTTTTAACCTAGAGAGAGGCTTCAGCATAGCGTCAGGGACCCAGTTACGAGATATGCCGTGAAGGGGCAACTGGGCAGATATACAAATGGCCATTTATATATGCTAAATATCTCATATTTTTCTCAGATTTTCCTTAGCAGTAATGCAGATCCATGTTCACATATTCATGGTTTCCATACTTTAGCATTATCAGAGTGCAAACTGTTTTTTTTTTGTATTTTATGTCATGTTCAGTTATGCACCTGTTCACACGTCAGGTCGAGGAGTGCAGTCAGTCTTTTTTGTCTATATGAAGAGGGTCATACCTTCTGACCGTGCACCCTTCCCCCAGTTGCCACAGGTAATCTTATCCTATATAGCAGGTTCCTACTTGCCCATACACAGGAGGTTTTTAACCTAGAGAGAGGCTTCAGCATAGCGTCAGGGACCCAGTTACGAGATATGCCGTGAAGGGGCAACTGGGCAGATATACAAATGGCCATTTATATATGCTAAATATCTCATATTTTTCTCAGATTTTCCTTAGCAGTAATGCAGATCCATGTTCACATATTCATGGTTTCCATACTTTAGCATTATCAGAGTGCAAACTGTTTTTTTTTGTATTTTATGTCATGTTCAGTTATGCACCTGTTCACACGTCAGGTCGAGGAGTGCAGTCAGTCTTTTTTGTCTATATGAAGAGGGTCATACCTTCTGACCGTGCACCCTTCCCCCAGTTGCCACAGGTAATCTTATCCTATATAGCAGGTTCCTACTTGCCCATACACAGGAGGTTTTTAACCTAGAGAGAGGCTTCAGCATAGCGTCAGGGACCCAGTTACGAGATATGCCGTGAAGGGGCAACTGGGCAGATATACAAATGGCCATTTATATATGCTAAATATCTCATATTTTTCTCAGATTTTCCTTAGCAGTAATGCAGATCCATGTTCACATATTCATGGTTTCCATACTTTAGCATTATCAGAGTGCAAACTGTTTTTTTTGTATTTTATGTCATGTTCAGTTATGCACCTGTTCACACGTCAGGTCGAGGAGTGCAGTCAGTCTTTTTTGTCTATATGAAGAGGGTCATACCTTCTGACCGTGCACCCTTCCCCCAGTTGCCACAGGTAATCTTATCCTATATAGCAGGTTCCTACTTGCCCATACACAGGAGGTTTTTAACCTAGAGAGAGGCTTCAGCATAGCGTCAGGGACCCAGTTACGAGATATGCCGTGAAGGGGCAACTGGGCAGATATACAAATGGCCATTTATATATGCTAAATATCTCATATTTTTCTCAGATTTTCCTTAGCAGTAATGCAGATCCATGTTCACATATTCATGGTTTCCATACTTTAGCATTATCAGAGTGCAAACTGTTTTTTTTGTATTTTATGTCATGTTCAGTTATGCACCTGTTCACACGTCAGGTCGAGGAGTGCAGTCAGTCTTTTTTGTCTATATGAAGAGGGTCATACCTTCTGACCGTGCACCCTTCCCCCAGTTGCCACAGGTAATCTTATCCTATATAGCAGGTTCCTACTTGCCCATACACAGGAGGTTTTTAACCTAGAGAGAGGCTTCAGCATAGCGTCAGGGACCCAGTTACGAGATATGCCGTGAAGGGGCAACTGGGCAGATATACAAATGGCCATTTATATATGCTAAATATCTCATATTTTTCTCAGATTTTCCTTAGCAGTAATGCAGATCCATGTTCACATATTCATGGTTTCCATACTTTAGCATTATCAGAGTGCAAACTGTTTTTTTTGTATTTTATGTCATGTTCAGTTATGCACCTGTTCACACGTCAGGTCGAGGAGTGCAGTCAGTCTTTTTTGTCTATATGAAGAGGGTCATACCTTCTGACCGTGCACCCTTCCCCCAGTTGCCACAGGTAATCTTATCCTATATAGCAGGTTCCTACTTGCCCATACACAGGAGGTTTTTAACCTAGAGAGAGGCTTCAGCATAGCGTCAGGGACCCAGTTACGAGATATGCCGTGAAGGGGCAACTGGGCAGATATACAAATGGCCATTTATATATGCTAAATATCTCATATTTTTCTCAGATTTTCCTTAGCAGTAATGCAGATCCATGTTCACATATTCATGGTTTCCATACTTTAGCATTATCAGAGTGCAAACTGTTTTTTTTGTATTTTATGTCATGTTCAGTTATACACCTGTTCACACGTCAGGTCGAGGAGTGCAGTCAGTCTTTTTTGTCTATATGAAGAGGGTCATACCTTCTGACCGTGCACCCTTCCCCCAGTTGCCACAGGTAATCTTATCCTATATAGCAGGTTCCTACTTGCCCATACACAGGAGGTTTTTAACCTAGAGAGAGGCTTCAGCATAGCGTCAGGGACCCAGTTACGAGATATGCCGTGAAGGGGCAACTGGGCAGATATACAAATGGCCATTTATATATGCTAAATATCTCATATTTTTCTCAGATTTTCCTTAGCAGTAATGCAGATCCATGTTCACATATTCATGGTTTCCATACTTTAGCATTATCAGAGTGCAAACTGTTTTTTTTGTATTTTATGTCATGTTCAGTTATGCACCTGTTCACACGTCAGGTCGAGGAGTGCAGTCAGTCTTTTTTGTCTATATGAAGAGGGTCATACCTTCTGACCGTGCACCCTTCCCCCAGTTGCCACAGGTAATCTTATCCTATATAGCAGGTTCCTACTTGCCCATACACAGGAGGTTTTTAACCTAGAGAGAGGCTTCAGCATAGCGTCAGGGACCCAGTTACGAGATATGCCGTGAAGGGGCAACTGGGCAGATATACAAATGGCCATTTATATATGCTAAATATCTCATATTTTTCTCAGATTTTCCTTAGCAGTAATGCAGATCCATGTTCACATATTCATGGTTTCCATACTTTAGCATTATCAGAGTGCAAACTGTTTTTTTTGTATTTTATGTCATGTTCAGTTATGCACCTGTTCACACGTCAGGTCGAGGAGTGCAGTCAGTCTTTTTTGTCTATATGAAGAGGGTCATACCTTCTGACCGTGCACCCTTCCCCCAGTTGCCACAGGTAATCTTATCCTATATAGCAGGTTCCTACTTGCCCATACACAGGAGGTTTTTAACCTAGAGAGAGGCTTCAGCATAGCGTCAGGGACCCAGTTACGAGATATGCCGTGAAGGGGCAACTGGGCAGATATACAAATGGCCATTTATATATGCTAAATATCTCATATTTTTCTCAGATTTTCCTTAGCAGTAATGCAGATCCATGTTCACATATTCATGGTTTCCATACTTTAGCATTATCAGAGTGCAAACTGTTTTTTTTGTATTTTATGTCTCTACATTAACTCACATAATCCTAGTGACTGCGCACAAAACATGGCCAAACGAAAACAAAAGACAGTACCTGGCCTATCAATCCATTGGACTAGGCAATTACATGCAGCCATACAAAGTCCATGGGCCTTGCCTCAGAGTCAAACCCACAACCTCTCACAGCCCAAGCAAAGAGCCTACCACTACACCAACACAGAGAAGTGCGAAACTGACTCAACATAAATTCACATAATCCTAGTGACTGCGCACACAACATGGCCAAACAAAAGCTAAAGACAGTCCTTTGCCTATCAATCCAATGGAAACTCATAGACAACATAGTCCATTGGAATAGGCAATTACATGCAGCCTCACAAAGTCCATGGGCCTTGCCTCAGAGTCAAACCCACAACCTCTGGCAGAACAAGCAAAGAGCCTACAACTACACCAACACAAAGAAGTAGGAAGCTGCGTCTACATTAATTCACATAATCCTAGTGAATGCGCACACAACATGGCCAAACAAAAGCAAAAGACATTACCTGGCCTATCAGGCCAATGGAAACTCATAGGCAACACAGTCCATTGAACTAGGCGATTACATGCAGCCATACAAAGTCCATGGGCCATGCCGCAGAGTCAAACCCACAACCTCTCGCAGCCAAGCAAAGCAGCTTCCACTAGACCAACACAGAGAAGTGGGAAACGGATTCTACATTAATTCACATAATCCTAGTGACTGCGCACACAACATGGCCAAACAAAAGCAAAAGACAATACCTGGCCTATCAATCCAATGGAAACTCGTAGGCAACACAGTCCATTGGACTTGGCAATTACATGCAGCCATACAAAGTCCATGGGCTTTGCCTCTGAGTCAAACCCACAATTTCTCGCAGCCCAAGCAAAGAGCCTACCACTACACCAACACAGACAAGATGGAAACTGAGTTTACATTAAGAACCTATAAAGATGTGAGTGAACCAGCCAATATAAAAGTTTATAATCTTTATTGAAAAATTTGTTAAAAGACAAACACATAAAACAGACAATGATGAGGACACATACAATTAACCTCAGGTGAACCAAAATATACAAGCAATAAATAGCATAAGTGCATAATGGTCATGTATCGGAAAAAAAGTGCACCAAAAAAGGGGTGCTGTCCAAGTTTCTTTGAAGAGCCAATAGTCTTTAGGTAGATGAAGAGTGTCCCAAAGAACACCAATAAGGTGGAACTATATTAAATTTCAAGCTAAACAAAGCTTTTTTCTTCATTCAAGACTAAATGTATGAGAGCCACAATCCTATTGCTACAAAACGTGGCATATAACAGGGGAAACAAAGAATACATGTGTCTATGATATTAACAGGATATAATCCTATAAGATGCAAACATAATAGTTTATAAAAAGTAAATCCTGAATGGATCAGGTGGTATAACCACAACAATGTTTCCAAATGCCTACAGTCCCAAACAGGGGAGAAGCAGGATCTCAACCATACATATAAAGAAAAGGCAGAAACTGACACAAGTGTCAAAATATAACACTTTTTTCACAGGGCTGGACTAGGAGGCCATATTCCCAGTGTTATAATCAGATAGAAGGGCGGAATGGCTGCATTACCACAGTACTATACCTTTACAAGGAAACAGAGTCAGCCATAGGACCGACCCAAACACTGTGGTGAATCCACAAAAACACACACCAGAAGGGTGTTACAGGGCCCAGACTAAAAAGCCATATTCCCAGTACTATAGCCCACAGAAAGGCAGCATGGCTGCAATACCACAGTAATTTGCCCCTACAAGGGAACAAAGTCAGCCATAAGAACCAACCTTAGCACTGAGTGGCAAGCCCACAAAGACACAGACCAGGAAGATAATAACCTGAGGATAAAGGTACCCCGACACGTGTTTCCCCTTGGAAGAAGCTTTTCTGCGAAACACGTGTCGGGGTACCTTTGGCGTTTGGTGACTGTTCACATTGGGTCATCAGGCTTTGTCCACAGGCTATATATATACTTCATGCAGCATTTGCTTGGACCTGTCCCGCCCACAGCCATGACTCAGTCATGGGTACGGGACTGCAATAGACCAGGTGAGTGCTGCTGAGAGCAGTTCTGCTATTTATATGTGAGGCCGCATGGCACATTTTATAAAAATATTTTAGTGTAGGACTGCTTCAAATGAGATTTGCCGTGACGTGGCGAAGCAGCTTTCTGTGGGCTATAGTACTGGGAATATGGCTTTTTAGTCTGGGCCCTGTAACACCCTTCTGGTGTGTGTTTTTGTGGATTCACCACAGTGTTTGGGTCGGTCCTATGGCTGACTCTGTTTCCTTGTAAAGGTATAGTACTGTGGTAATGCAGCCATTCCGCCCTTCTATCTGATTATAACACTGGGAATATGGCCTCCTAGTCCAGCCCTGTGAAAAAAGTGTTATATTTTGACACTTGTGTCAGTTTCTGCCTTTTCTTTATATGTATGGTTGAGATCCTGCTTCTCCCCTGTTTGGGACTGTAGGCATTTGGAAACATTGTTGTGGTTATACCACCTGATCCATTCAGGATTTGCTTTTTATAAACTATTATGTTTGCATCTTATAGGATTATATCCTGTTAATATCATAGACACATGTATTCTTTGTTTCCCCTGTTATATGCCACGTTTTGTAGCAATAGGATTGTGGCTCTCATACATTTAGTCTTGAATGAAGAAAAAAGCTTTGTTTAGCTTGAAATTTAATATAGTTCCACCTTATTGGTGTTCTTTGGGACACTCTTCATCTACCTAAAGACTATTGGCTCTTCAAAGAAACTTGGACAGCACCCCTTTTTTGGTGCACTTTTTTTCCGATACATGACCATTATGCACTTATGCTATTTATTGCTTGTATATTTTGGTTCACCTGAGGTTAATTGTATGTGTCCTCATCATTGTCTGTTTTATGTGTTTGTCTTTTAACAAATTTTTCAATAAAGATTATATACTTTTATATTGGCTGGTTCACTCACATCTTTATAGGTTCTTACTGCTTAAATGAGTGTAGCTATCTTTACTTTTTGGTCATTCAATTGGTTCTTTTGAGTTTACATTAGTTCACATAATCCTAGTGACTGTGCACACAACATTGCGAAACAAATGCAAAAGACATTATCTGGCCTATCAATCCAATGGAAACTCATAGGCAACACAGTCCATTAGACTAGGCAAATACATGCAGCCATACAAAGTTCATGGGCCTTGCCTCAGAGTCGAACCCACAACCTCTTGGAGAACAAGCAAAGAGCCTACCACTAAACCAACACAGAGAAGTTGGAAACTGACTCTACATTAATTCACATAATCCTAGTGACTGCGCACACAACATGGCCAAACAAAAGCAAAAGACAGTACCTGGCCTATCAATCCAATGGAAACTCATAGGCAACACAGTCCATTGGACTAGACAATTACATGGAGACATACAAAGTCCATGGGCCTTGCTTCAGAGTCAAACCCACAACCTCTCGCAGCCAAGCAAAGAGCCTACCACTACACCAATACAGAGAAGTGGGAAACTGATTCTACATTAATTCACATAATCCTACCGACTGCGCACACAACATGGCTAAACAAAAGCAAAAAACAGTACCTGGCTTATCAATCCAATGGAAACTCATAGGCAACACAGTCCATTGGACTAGGCAATAACATGCAGCCATACAAAGTCCATGGGCCTTGCCTCAAAGTCGAACTCACAACCTCTCGCAGCTCAAGCAAAGAGCTTACCACTACACCAACACAGAGAAATGTGAACCTGCCTCTACATTAATTCACATAATCCTAGTGACTGCGCACACAACATGGCCAAACGAAAGCAAAATTCCATACCTGGCCTATCAATCCAATGGAAACTCATAGGCAACACAGTCCATTGGACTAGGCAATTACATGCAGCCATAAAAAGTCCATGGGCCTTGCCTCAGAGTCAAACCCACAACTTCTCGCAGCCCAAGCAAAGATCCTACCAATACACCAACACAGAGAAGTGGAAAACAGATTCTACATTAATTCACATAATCCTAGTGACTGCGCACACAACATGGCCAAACGAAAGCAAAAGACAGTACCTGGCCTATCAATCCAATGGAAACTCAGAGGCAACCCCATCCATTGGACTAGGCAATTACATGCAGCCATACAGAGTCCATGGGCCTTGCCTCAGAGTCTATCCCACAACCTTTGGCAGAACAAACAAAGAGCCTACAACCACACCAACACAAAGAAGTAGGAAGCTGCATCTACATTAATTCACATAATCCTAGTGACTGCGCACACAACATGGCCAAACAGAAGCAAAAGACATTACCTGGCCTATCAAGCCAATGGAAACTCATAGGCAACACAGTCCATTGAACTAGGCAATTACATGCAGCCATACAAAGTCCATGGGCCTTGCCTCAGACTCAAACCCACAATCTCTCGCAGCCAAGCAAAGCGCCTTCCACTACACCAACACAGAGAAGTTGGGAACTGATTCTACATTAATTCACATAATCCTACCGACTTCGCACACAACATAACCAAACAAAAGACATTACCTGGCCTATCAGTCCAATGAAAACTCATAGGCAACACAGTACATTGGACTAGGCAATTACATGCAGCCATACAAAGTCTATGGGCTTTGCCTCAGAGTCAAACCCACATTTTCTCGCAGCCCAAGCAAAGAGCCTACCACTACACCAACACAGAGAAGTTGAAAACTGAGTTTACATTAGTTCACATAATCCTAGTGACTGCGCACACAACATGGCCAAACAAAAGCAAAAGGTAGTACCTGGCCTATCAATCCAATAGGAACTCATAGGTAACACAGTCAACTAAAATAGGCAATTACATGCAGCCATACAAACTCCATGGGCCTTGCCTCAAAGTCGACCCAACAACCTTTCGCAGCTTAAGCAAAGAGACTACCACTACACCAACACAGAGAAGTAGGTAAATGACTCTACATTAATTCACATAATCCTAGTGACTGCGCACACAACATGGCCAAACAAATGCAAAAGATATTATCTGGCCTATCAATCCAATGAAATCATAGGCAACATAGTCCATTAGACTAAGCAAAGTCATACAAAGTTAATGGGCTTTGCCTCAGAGTCGAACCCACAACCTCTTGGAGAACAAGCAAAGAGCCTACCACTAAACCAACACAGAGAAGTTGGAAACAGACTCTACATTAATTCACAGAATCCTAGTGACTGCGCACACAACATGGCCAAACAAAAGCAAAAGACAGTACCTGGCCTATCAATCCAATGGAAACTCAAAGCTAACACAGTACATTGGACTAGGCAATTACATGCAGCCATACAAAGTCCATGGGCCTTGCATTAGAGTCGAACCCACAACCTCTCGCAGCCCAAGCAAAGAGCCTACCACTACACCAACACAGAGAAGTGGGAAACTGATTCTACATTAATTCAAATAATCCTACTGACTGCGCACACAACATGGCCAAACAAAAGACAATACCTGGCCTATCAATTCAAAGGAAACTCATAGGCAACACAGTCCATTGGACTTGGCAATTACATGCAGCCATACAAAGTCCATGGGCTTTGCCTCAGAGTCAAACCCACAATTTCTCGCAGCCCAAGTTAATAGCCTACGATTACACCAACACAGAGAAGTTGGAAACTGAGTTTACATTAGTTCACATAATCCTAGTGACTGCGCACACAACATGGCCAAACAAAAGACAATACCTGGCCTATCAATTCAATGGAAACTCATAGGCAACACAGTCAATTGAACTAGGCAATTACATGCTGCCATACAAACTCCATGTGCTTTGCCTCAGAGTCGAACCCACAACCTCTCACAGCTTAAGCAAAGAGACTACAACTACACCAACACAGAGAAGTAGGTGAATGACTCTACATTAATTCACATAATCCTAGTGACTGCGAACACAACATGGCCAAACAAAAGCAAAAGACAGTACCTGGCCTATCAATCCAATTGAAACTCATAGGCAACATAGTCCATTGGACTAGGCAATAACATGCAGCCATACAAAGTCCATGGGCCTTGCCTCAAAGTCTAACTCACAACCTCTCGCAGCTCAAGCAAAGAGCCTACCACTACACCAACACAGAGAAATGTGAACCTGACTCTACATTAATTCACATAATCCTAGTGACTGCGAACACAACATGGCCAAACATAAGCAAAAGGCAGTACCTGGCCTATCAATCCAATGGGAACTCATACGCAACACAGTCAATTGAACTACGCAATTACATGCAGCCATACAAACTCCATGGGCCTTGCCTCAGAGTCGAACCCACAACCTCTCGCAGCTTAAGCAAAGAGCCTACCCCTAAACCAACACAGAGAAGTGGGAAACTGATTCTACATTAATTCACATAATCCTACCGACTGCGCACACAACACGGCCAAACAAAAGACAATACCTGGCCTATCAATTCAATGGAAACTCATAGGCAACACAGTCCATTGGACTAGGCAATTACATGCAGCCATACAAAGTCCATGGGCTTTGCCTAAAAGTCAAACCCACAACTTCTCGCAGCCCAAGCAAAGAGCCTACCACTACACCAACAAAGAGAAGTTGGTAACTGAGTTTACATTAATTCACATAATCCTAGTGACTGCGCACACAACATGGCCAAACAAATGCAAAAGACAGTACCTGGCCTATCAGTCCAATGGAAAATCATAGGCAACACAGTCCATTGGACTAGACAATTACATGGAGACATACAAAGTCCATGGGCCTTTCCTCAGAGTCAAACCCACAACCTCTCGCAGCCAAGCAAAGAGCCTACCACTACACCAACACAGAGAAGTGGGAAACTGATTCTACATTAATTCACATAATCCTACCGACTGCGCACACAACATGGCCAAACAAAAGACAACACCTGGCCTATCAATCCAATGGAAACTCATAGGCAACACAGTCCATTAGACTAGGCAAATACATGCAGCCATATAAAGTTCATGGGCCTTGCCTCAGAGTCGAACCCACATCCTCTTGGAGAACAAGCAAAGAGCCTACCACTAATCCAACACAGAGAAGTTGGAAACTGACTCTACATTAATTCACATAATCCTAGTGACTGCGCACACAACATGGCCAAACAAAAGCAAAAGACATTACCTGGCCTATCAATCCAATGTAAACTCATAGGTAACACAGTACATTACTAGGATCATGTGAATTAATGTAGAGTCAGGTTCACATTTCTCTGTGTTGGTGTAGTGGTAGGCTCTTTGCTTGAGCTGCGAGAATTTGTGAGTTAGACTTTGAGGCATGGCCCATGGACTTTGTATGGCTGCATGTTATTGCCTAGTCCAATGGACTATGTTGCCTATGAGTTTCAATTGGATTGATAGGCAAGGTACTGTCTTTTGCTTTTGTTTGGCCATGTTGTGTTCGCAGTCACTAGGATTATGTGAATTAATGTAGAGTCATTCACCTACTTCTCTGTGTTGGTGTAGTTGTAGTCTCTTTGTTGCTTATGAGTTTCAATTTGATTGATAGGCCAGGTACTGTCTTTTGCTTTTGTTTGGCCATGTTATGTGCGCAGTCACTAGGATTATGTGAATTAATGTAGAGTCATTCACCTTCTTCTCTGTGTTGGTGTAGTGGTAGTCTCTTTGCTTAAACTGCGAGAGGTTGTGGGTTCGACTCTGAGGCAAATCCCATGGAGTTTGTATGGCAGCATGTAATTGCCTAGTTCAATTGACTGTGTTGCCTATGAGTTTCCATTGAATTGATAGGCCAGGTATTGTCTTTTGTTTGGCCATGTTGTGTGCGCAGTCACTAGGATTATGTGAACTAATGTAAACTCAGTTTCCAACTTCTCTGTGTTGGTGTAATCGTAGGCTATTTCCTTGGGCTGCGAGAAATTGTGGGTTTGACTCTGAGGCAAAGCCCATGGACTTTGTATGGCTGCATGTAATTGCCAAGTCCAATGGACTGTGTTGCCTATGAGTTTCCTTTGAATTGATAGGCCAGGTATTGTCTTTTGTTTGGCCATGTTGTGTGCGCAGTCGGTAGGATTATTTGAATTAATGTAGAAACAGTTTCCCACTTCTCTGTGTTGGTGTAGTGGTAGGCTCTTTGCTTGGGCTGGGAGAGGTTGTGAGTTCGACTCAAATGCAAGGCTCATGGACTTTGTATGGCTGCATCTAATTGCCTAGTCCAAAGGACTGTGTTGCCTATGAGTTTCCATTGGATTGATAGGCCAGGTATTGACTTTTGCTTTCGTTTGGCCATGTTGTGTGCGCAGTCACTAGGATTATGTGAATTAATATAGAGTCAGTTTCACATTTCTCTGTGTTGGTGTAGTGGTAGGCTCTTTGCTTGAGCTGCGAGAGGTTGTGGATTTGACTCTGAGGCAAGGCCCTTGGACTTTTTATGGCTGCATGTAATTGCCTAGTATAATGGACTGTGTTGCCTATGAGTTTCCATTGGATTGATAGGCCAGGTATTGACTTTTGCTTTCGTTTGGCCATGTTGTGTGCGCAGTCACTAGGTTTATGTGAATTAATGTAGAGTCAGGTTCACATTTCTCTGTGTTGGTGTAGTAGTAGGCTCTTTGCTTAAACTGCAAGAGGTTGTGAGTTCGACTTTGAGGCAAGGCCCATGGACATTGTATGGCTGCATGTTATTGCCTAGTCCAATGGACTATGTTGCTTATGAGCTTCAATTGGATTGATAGGCCAGATACTGTCTTTTGCTTTTGTTTGGCCATGTTGTGTGCGCAGTCACTAGGATTATGTGAATTAATGTAGAGTCATTCACCTACTTCTCTGTGTTGGTTTAGTGGAAGGCTCTTTGCTTGTTCTCCAAGAGGTTGTGGGTTCGACTCTGAGGCAAGGCCCATGAACTTTGTATGGCTGCATGTATTTGCCTAGTCTAATGGACTGTGTTGCCTATGAGTTTCCATTGGATTGATAGGCCAGATAATGTCTTTTGCATTTGTTTGGCCATGTTGTGTGCACAGTCACTAGGATTATGTGAACTAATGTAAACTCTGTTACCAACGTCGCTGTGTTGGTGTAGTGGTAGGCTCTTTGCTTGGGCTGCGAGAAATTGTGGGTTTGACTCTGAGGCAAAGCCCATGGACTTTGTATGGCTGCATGTAATTGTCTTGTCCAATGGACTGTGTTGCCTATGAGTTTCCACTGGTTTGATAGGCCAGGTAATGTCTTTTGCTTTTGTTTGGCCATGTTGTGTGCGCAGTCACTAGGAATATGTGAATTAATGTAGACGCAGCTTCCTACTTTTTTGTGTTGGTGTAGTTGTAAGCTCTTTGCTTGTTCTGCCAGAGGTTGTGGGTTTGACTCTGAGGCAAGGCCCATGGACTTTGTATGGCTGCATGTAATTGCCTAGTCCAATGGACTATGTTGTCTATGAGTTTCCATTGGATTGATAGGCCAGGGACTGTCTTTTGCTTTTGTTTGGCCATGTTGTGTGCGCAGTCACTAGGATTATGTGAATTTATGTTGAGTCAGTTTCGCTTTTCTCTGTGTTGGTGTAGTGGTAGGCTCTTTGCTTGGGCTGAGAGAGGTTGTGGGTTTGACTCTGAGACAAGGCCCATGGACTTTGTATGGCTGCATGTAATTGCCTAGTCCAATTGATTGCGTTGCCTATGAGTTTCCATTGGATTGATAGGCCAGGTACCGTCTTTTGCTTTTGTTTGGCCATGTTGTGTGCGCAGTCACTAGGATTATGTGAATTAATGTAGAATCTGTTTTCCACTTCTCTGTGTTGGTGTATTGGTAGGCTCTTTGCTTGGGCTACGAGAGGTTGTGGGTTTGACTCTGGGCCAAGGCCCATGGGCTTTGTATAGCTGCATGCAATTGCCTAGTCCAATGTACTGTGTTACCTATGAGTTTACATTGGATTGATAGGCCAGGTAATGTCTTTTGCTTTTGTTTGGCCATGTTGTGTGCGCAGTCACTAGGATTATGTGAATTAATGTAGAGTCAGTTTCCAACTTCTCTGTGTTGGTTTAGTGGTAGGCTCTTTGCTTGTTCTCCAAGAGGATGTGGGTTCGACTCTGAGGCAAGGCCCATGAACTTTGTATGGCTGCATGTATTTGACTAGTCTAATGGACTGTGTTGCCAATGAGTTTCCATTGGATTGATAGGCCAGGTATTGTCTTTTGTTTGGCCATGTTGTGTGCGCAGTCGGTAGGATTATGTGAATTAATGTAGAATCAGTTTCCCACTTCTCTGTGTTGGTGTAGTGGTAGGCTCCTTGCTTGGGCTGCGAGAAGTTGTGGGTTTGACTTTTAGGCAAAGCCCATGGACTTTGTATGGCTGCATGTAATTGCCTAGTCCAATGGACTGTGTTGCCAATGAGTTTCCATTGAATTGATAGGCCAGGTATTGTCTTTTGTTTAGCCATGTTGTGTGCGCAGTCGGTAGGATTATGTGAATTAATGTAGAAACAGTTTCCCACTTCTCTGTGTTGGTGTAGTGGTAGGCTCTTTGCTTGGCTGCGAGAGGTTGAGGGTTTGACTCTGAGGCAAGGCCCATGGACTTTGTATGTCTCCATGTAATTTTCTAGTCCAATGGACTGTGTTGCCTATGAGTTTCCATTGGATTGATAAGCCAGGTACTGACTTTTGCTTTTGTTTGGCCATGTTGTGTGCGCAGTCGGTAGGATTATGTGAATTAATGTAGTACCAGTTTCTCACTTTTCTGTGTTGGTGTAGTAGTAGGCTCTTTGCTTGGCTGCGCGAGGTTGTGGGTTTGACTCTGAGGCAAGGCCCATGGACTTTGTATGTCTCCATGTAATTGTCTAGTCCAATGGACTGTGTTGCCTATGAGTTTCCATTGGATTGATAGGCCAGGTACTGCCTTTTGCTTTTGTTTGGCCATGTTGTGTGCGCAGTCACTAGGATTATGTGAATTAATGTAGAGTCGGTTCCCAACTTCTCTGTGTTGGTTTAGGGGTAGGCTCTTTGCTTAAGCTGCGAGAGGTTGTGGGTTCGACTCTGAGGCAAGGCCCATGGAGTTTGTATGGCTGCATATAATTGTGTAGTTCAATTGACTGTGTTGCCTATGAGTTCCCATTGGATTGATAGGCCAGGTACTGCCTTTTGCTTTTGTTTGGCCATGTTGTGTGCGCAGTCACTAGGATTATGTGAATTAATGTAGAGTCTGGTTCACATTTCTCTGTGTTGGTGTAGTGGTAGGCTCTTTGCTTGAACTGCGAGAGGTTGTGAGTTCGACTTTGAGGCAAGGCCCATGGACGTTGTATGGCTGCATGTTATTGCCTAGTCCAATGGACTATGTTGCCTATGAGTTTTAATTGGAATGATAGGCCAGGTACTGTCTTTTGCTTTTGTTTGGCCATGTTGTGTGCGCAGTCACTAGGATTATGTGAATTAATGTAGAGTCAGTTTCACACTTCTCTGTGTTGCTGTAGTGGTAGGCTTTTTTCTTGGGCTGCGAGATGTTGTGAGTTCGACTCTGAGGCAAGGCCCATGGACTTTGTATGGCTGCATGTAATTGCCTAGTCCAATGGACTGTGTTGCCAATGAGTTTCCATTGGATTGATAGGCCAGGTACTGTCTTTTGCTTTCGTTTGGCCATGTTGTGTGCGCAGTCACTAGGATTATTTGAGTTAATGAAGAGTCAGTTTCAAACTTCTCTGTGTTGGTGTAGTGGTAGGCTCTTTGCTTTGGCTGCGAGAAGTTGTGGGTTTGACTCTAATGCAAGGTTCATGGACTTTGTATAACTGCATGTAATTGCCTAGTCCACTGGACTGTGTTGCCTATGAGTTTCCATTGGATTGATAGACCAGGTATTGACTTTTGCTTTCGTTTGGCCATGTTGTGTGCGCAGTCACTAGGATTATGTGAATTAATGTAGAGTCAGTTTCACATTTCTCTGTGTTGGTGTAGTGGTAGGATCTTTGCTTGGGCTGCGAGAAGTTGTGGGTTTGACTCTGAGGCAAGGCCCATGGACTTTTTATGGCTGCATGTAATTGCCTAGTCCAATGGACTGTGTTGCCTATGAGTTTCCATTGGATTGATAGGCCAGGTATGGACTTTTGCTTTCGTTTGGCCATGTTGTGTGCGCAGTCACTAGGATTATGTGAATTAATGTAGAGGCAGGTTCACATTTCTCTGTGTTGGTGTAGTGGTAGGCTCTTTGCTTGAGCTGCGAGAGGTTGTGAGTTCGACTTTGAGGCAAGGCCCATGGACTTTGTATGGCTGCATGTTATTGCCTAGTCCAATGGACTGTGTTGCCTATGAGTTTCCATTGGATTGATAAGCCAGGTACTGTCTTTTGCTTTTGTTTAGCCATGTTGTGTGCGCAGTCGGTAGGATTATGTGAATTAATGTAGAATCAGTTTCCCACTTCTCTGTATTGGTGTAGTGGTAGGCTCTTTGCTTAGCTGCGAGAGGTTGTGGGTTTGACTCTGAAGCAAGGCCCATGGACTTTGTATGTCTCCATGTAATTGTCTAGTCCAATGGACTGTGTTGCCTATGAGTTTCCATTGGATTGATAGGCCAGGTACTGTCTTTTGCTTTTGTTTGGCCATGTTGTGTGCGCAGTCACTAGGATTATGTGAATTAATGTAGAGTCAGTTTCCAACTTCTCTGTGTTGGTTTAGTGGTAGGCTCTTTGCTTGTTCTCCAAGAGGTTGTGGGTTCGACTCTGAGGCAAGGCCCATGAACTTTGTATGGCTGCATGTATTTGCCTAGTCTAATGGACTGTGTTGCCTATGAGTTTCCATTGGATTGATAGGCCAGATAATGTCTTTTGCATTTGTTTCGCAATGTTGTGTGCACAGTCACTAGGATTATGTGAACTAATGTAAACTCAGTTTCCATCTTGTCTGTGTTGGTGTAGTGGTAGGCTCTTTGCTTGGGCTGCGACAAATTGTGGGTTTGACTCAGAGGCAAAGCCCATGGACTTTGTATGGCTGCATGTAATTGTTTAGTCCAATGGACTGTGTTGCCTATGAGTTTCCATTGGCTTGATAGGCCAGGTAATGTCTTTTGCTTTTGTTTGGCCATGTTGTGTGCGCAGTCTCTAGGAATATGTGAATTAATGTAGACGCACCTTCCTACTTTTTTGTGTTGGTGTAGTTGTAAGCTCTTTGCTTGTTCTGCCAGAGGTTGTGGGTTTGACTCTGAGGCAAGGCCCATGGACTTTGTATGGCTGCATGTAATTGCCTAGTCCAATGGACTATGTTGTATATGAGTTTCCATTGGATTGATAGGCCAGGGACTGTCTTTTGCTTTTGTTTGGCCATGTTGTGTGTGCAGTCACTAGGATTATGTGAATTTATGTTGAGTCAGTTTCGCTCTTCTCTGTGTTGGTTTAGTGGTAGGCTCTTTGCTTGGGCTACAAGAGGTTGTGGGTTCGACTCTGAGGCAAGGCCCATGGACTTTGTATGGCTGCATGTAATTGCCTAGTCCAATTGATTGCTTTGCCTATGAGTTTCTATTGGATTGATAGGCCAGGTACTGTCTTTTGCTTTTGTTTGGCCATGTTGTGTGCGCAGTCACTAGGATTATGTGAATTAATGTAGAATCAGTTTTTCACTTCTCTGTGTTGGTGTATTGGTAGGCTCTTTGCTTGGGCTACGAGAGGTTGTGGGTTCGACTCTGGGGCAAGGCCCATGGGCTTTGTATGGCTGCATTTAATTGCCTAGTCTAATGTACTGTGTTACCTATGAGTTTCCATTGGATTGATAGGCCAGGTACTGTCTTTTGCTTTTGTTTGGCCATGTTGTGTGCGCAGTCACTAGGATTATGTGAATTAATGTAGAGTCGGTTTCCAACTTCTCTGTGTTGGTTTAGTGGTAGGCTCTTTGCTTGTTCTCCAAGAAGTTGTGGGTTCGACTCTGAGGCAAGGCCCATGAACTTTGTATGGCTGCATGTATTTGCCTAGTCTAATGGACTGTGTTGCCTATGAGTTTCCATTGGATTGATAGGCCAGGTATTGTCTTTTGTTTGGCCATGTTGTGTGCGCAGTCGGTAGGATTATGTGAATTAATGTAGAATCAGTTTCCCACTTATCTGTGTTGGTGTAGTGGTAGGCTCTTTGCTTGGCTGCGAGAGGTTGTGGGTTTGACTTTGAGGCAAGGCCCATGGACTTTGTATGTCTCCATGTAATTGTCTAGTTCAATGGACTGTGTTGCCTATGAGTTTCCATTGGCTTGATAGGCCAGGTAATGTCTTTTGCTTTTGTTTGGCCATGTTGTGTGCACATTCACTAGGATTATGTGAATTAATGTAGACGCAACTTCCTACTTCTTTGTGTTGGTGTAGTTGTAGGCTCTTTGCTTGTTCTGCCAGAGGTTGTGGGTTTGACTCTGAGGCAAGGCCCATGGACTTTGTATGGCTGCATGTAATTGCCAAGTCCAATGGACTGTGTTGCCTACGAGTTTCCATTGGATTGATAGGCCAGGTATTGTCTTTTGCTTTTGTTTGGCCATGTTGTGTGCGCAGTCACTAGGATTATGTGAATTAATGTAGAATCCGTTTCCCACTTCTCTGTGTTGGTGTAGTGGAAGCTGCTTTGCTTGGCTGCGAGAGGTTGTGGGTTTGACTCTGCGGCATGGCCCATGGACTTTGTATGGCTGCATGTAATCGCCTAGTTCAATGGACTGTGTTGCCTATGAGTTTCCATTGGCCTGATAGGCCAGGTAATGTCTTTTGCTTTTGTTTGGCCATGTTGTGTGCGCATTCACTAGGATTATGTGAATTAATGTAGACGCAGCTTCCTACTTCTTTGTGTTGGTGTAGTTGTAGGCTCTTTGCTTGTTCTGCCAGAGGTTGTGGGTTTGACTCTGAGGCAAGGCCCATGGACTTTGTGAGGCTGCATGTAATTGCCTATTCCAATGGGCTATGTTGTCTATGAGTTTCCATTGGATTGATAGGCAAGGGACTGTCTTTAGCTTTTGTTTGGCCATGTTGTGTGCGCAGTCACTAGGATTATGTGAATTTATGTTGAGTCAGTTTCGCACTTCTCTGTGTTGGTGTAGTGGTGGGCTCTTTGCTTGGGCTGTAAGAGGTTGTGGGTTTGACTCTGAGGCAAGGCCCATGGACTTTGTATGGCTGCATGTAATTGCCTAGTCCAATGGATTGATAGGCCAGGTACTGTCTTTTGTTTTCGTTTGGCCATGTTTTGTGCGCAGTCACTAGGATTATGTGAGTTAATGTAGAGACAGTTTCACACTTCTCTGTGTTGCTGAAGTGGTAGGCTTTTTTGTTGGGCTGCGAGAGGTTGTGAGTTCGACTCTGAGGCAAGGCCCATGGACTTTGTATGGCTGCATGTAATTGCATAGTCCAATGGACTGCGTTACCTATGAGTTTCCATTGGATTGATAGGCCAGGTGCTTTCTTTTGCTTTTGTTTGGCCATGTTGTGTGCGCAGTCACTAGGAATATGTGAATTAATGTAGAGTCAGTTTCACATTTCTCTTTGTTGGTGTAGTGGTAGGCTCTTTGCTTGGGCTTTGAGAGGTTGTGGGTTTGACTCTGAGGCAAGGCCCATGGACTTTTTATGGCTGCATGTAATTGCCTAGTCCAATGGACTTTGTTGCCTATGAGTTTCCATTGGATTGATAGGCCAGGTATTGACTTTTGCTTTCGTTTGGCCATGTTGTGTGCGCAGTCACTAGGATTATGTGAATTAATGTAGAGTCAGTTTCACATTTCTCTGTGTTGGTGTAGTGGTAGGCTCTTTGCTTGGGCTGCGAGAGGTTGTGGGTTTGACTCTGAGGCAAGGCCCATGGACTTTTTATGGCTGCATGTAATTGCCTAGTCCAATGGACTGTGTTGCCTATGAGTTTCCATTGGATTGATAGGCCAGGTACTGTATTTTGTTTTCGTTTGGCCATGTTGTGTGCGCACTCACTAGGATTATGTGAATTAATGTAGAGGTAGGTTCACATTTCTCTGTGTTGGTGTAGTGGTAGGCTCTTTGCTTGAGCTGCGAGAGGTTGTGGGTTTGACTCTGAGGCAAGGCCCATGGACTTTTTATGGCTGCATGTTATTGCCTAGTCCAATGGACTGTGTTGCCTATGAGTTTCCATTGGATTGATAAGCCAGGTACTGTCTTTTGCTTTTGTTTAGCCATGTTGTGTGCGCAGTCGGTAGGATTATGTGAATTAATGTAGAATCAGTTTCCAACTTCTCTGTGTTGGTTTAGTGGTAGGCTCTTTGCTTGTTCTCCAAGAGGTTGTGGGTTCGACTCTGAGGCAAGGCCCATGAACGTTGTATGGCTGCATGTATTTGCCTAGTCTAATGGACTGTGTTGCCTATGAGTTTCCATTGGATTGATAGGCCAGATAATGTCTTTTGCATTTGTTTCGCCATGTTGTGTGCACAGTCACTAGGATTATGTGAACTAATGTAAACTCAGTTTCCAACTTGTCTGTGTTGTTGTAGTGGTAGGCTCTTTGCTTGGGATGCGAGAAATTGTGGGTTTGACTCTGAGGCAAAGCACATGGACTTTGTATGGCTGCATGTAATTGTTTAGTCCAATGGACTGTGTTGCCTATTAGTTTCCATTGGCTTGATAGGCCAGGTAATGTCTTTTGCTTTTGTTTGGCCATGTTGTGTGCGCAGTCGCTAGGAATATGTAAATTAATGTAGACGCAGCTTCCTACTTTTTTGTGTTGGTGTAGTTGTAAGCTCTTTGCTTGTTCTGCCAGAGGTTGTGGGTTTGACTCTGAGGCAAGGCCCATGGACTTTGTATGGCTGCATGTAATTGCCTAGTCCAATGGACTATGTTGTATATGAGTTTCCATTGGATTGATAGGCCAGGGACTGTCTTTTGCTTTTGTTTGGCCATGTTGTGTGCACAGTCACTAGGATTATGTGAACTAATGTAAACTCTGTACCAACTTCTCTGTGTTGGTGTAGTGGTAGGCTCTTTGCTTGGGCTACAAGAGGTTGTGGGTTCGACTCTGAGGCAAGGCCCATGGACTTTGTATGGCTGCATGTAATTGCCTAGTCCAATTGATTGCTTTGCCTATGAGTTTCTATTGGATTTATAGGCCAGGTAATGTCTTTTGCTTTTGTTTGGCCATGTTGTGTGCGCAGTCACTAGGATTATGTGAATTAATGTAGAATCAGTTTTCCACTTCTCTGTGTTGGTGTATTTGTAGGCTCTTTGCTTGGGCTACAAGAGGTTGTGGGTTCGACTCTGGGGCAAGGCCCAGGGGCTTTGTATGGCTGCATGTATTTGCCTAGTCTAATGGACTGTGTTGCCTATGAGTTTCCATTGGATTGATAGGCCAGGTATTTTCTTTTGTTTGGCCATGTTGTGTGCGCAGTCGGTAGGATTATGTGAATTAATGTAGAATCAGTTTCCCACTTCTCTGTGTTGGTGTAGTGGTAGGCTCTTTGCTTGGCTGCGAGAGGGTGTGGGTTTGACTCTGAGGCAAGGCCCATGGACTTTGTATGTCTCCATGTAATTGTCTAGTCCAATGGACTGTGTTGCCTATGAGTTTCTATTGGATTTATAGGCCAGGTACTGTCTTTTGCTTTTGTTTGGCCATGTTGTGTGCGCAGTCACTAGGATTATGTGAATTAATGTAGAGTCAGGTTCACATTTCTCTGTGTTGGTGTAGTTGTAGGCTCTTTGCTAGAGCTGCGAGAGGTTGTGAGTTCAACTTTGAGGCAAGGCCCATGGACTTTGTATGGCTGCATGTTATTGCCTAGTCCAATGGACTATGTTACCTATGAGTTTCAATTGGAATGATAGGCCAGGTACTGTCTTTTGCTTTTGTTTGGCCATGTTGTGTGCGCAGTCACTAGGATTATGTGAATTAATGTAGAGTCAGTTTCACACTTCTCTGTGTTGATGTAGTGGTAGGCTTTTTTCTTGGGCTGCGAGAGGTTGTGAGTTCGACTCTGAGGCAAGGCCCATGGACTTTGTATGGCTGCATGTTATTGCCTAGTCCAATGGACTATGTTACCTATGAGTTTCCATTGGATTGATAGGCCAGGGACTGTCTATTGCTTTTGTTTGGCCATGTTGTGTGCGCAGTCACTAGGATTATGTGAATTTATGTTGAGTCAATTTCGCACTTCTCTGTGTTGGTGTAGTGGTAGGCTCTTTGCTTGGGCTTTTAGAGGTAGTGGTTTTGACTCTGAGGCAAGGCCCATGGACTTTGTATGGCTGCATGTTATTGCCTAGTCCAAAGGATTGCGTTGCCTATGAGTTTCCATTGGATTAATAGGCCAGGTACTGTCTTTTGCTTTTGTTTGGCCATGTTGTGTGCGCAGTCACTAGGATTATGTGAATTAATGTAAACTCAGATTCCAACTTTTCTGTGTTGGTGTAGTGGTAGTCTCTTTGCTTAAGCTGCGAGAGGTTGTGGGTTCGACTCTGAGGCAAGGCCCATGGAGTTTGTATGGCTGCATGTAATCGCCTAGTTCAATTGACTGTGTTGCCTATGAGATCCCATCGGATTGATAGGCCAGGTACTGTCTTTTGCTTTTGTTTGGCCATGTTGTGTGCGCAGTCACTAGGATTATGTGAACTAATGTAAACTCAGATTCCAACTTCTCTGTGTTGGTGTAGTGGTAGGCTCTTTGCTTGGGCTGCGAGAAATTGTGGGTTCGACTCTGAGGCAAGGCCCATGGAGTTTGTATGGCTGCATGTAATCGCCTAGTTCAATTGACTGTGTTGCCTATGAGTTTCCATTGGCTTGATAGGCTAGGTAATGTCTTCTGCTTTTGTTTGGCCATGTTGTGTGCGCAGTCACTAGGATTATGTGAATTAATGTAGACGCAGCTTCCTACTTCTTTGTGTTTTTGTAGTTGTAGGCTCTTTGCTTGTTCTGCCAGAGGTTGTGGGTTTGACTCTGAGGCAAGGCCCATGGACTTTGTATGGCTGCATGTAATTGCCTAGTCCAATGGACTATGTTGCCTATGAGTTTCCATTGGATTGATAGGCCAGGTACTGCCTTTTGCTTTTGTTTGACCATGTTGTGTGCGCAGTCACTAGGGTTATGGGAATTAATGTAGAGTCAGTTTCCCACTTCTCTGTGTTGGTGTAGTGGTAGGCTCTTTGCTTGGGCTGCGAGAGGTTGTGGGTTCGACTCTAATGCAAGGCTCATGGACTTTGAATGGCTGCATGTAATTGCTTAGTCCAATGGACTGTGTTGCCTATGAGTTTCTATTGGATTGATAGGCCAGTTACTGTCTTTTGTTTTCGTTTGGCCATGTTGTGTGCGCAGTCACTAGGATTATGTGAAATAATGTAGAGTCAGGTTTACATTTCTCTGTGTTGGTGTAGTGGTAGGCTCTTTGCTTGAGCTGCGAGAGGTTGTGAGTTCGACTTTGAGGCAAGGCCCATGGACTTTGTATGGCTGCATGTAATTGCCTAGTCCAATTGATTGCTTTGCCTATGAGTTTCTATTGGATTGATAGGCCAGGTTCTGTCTTTTTCTTTTGTTTGGCAATGTTGTGTGCGCAGTCACTAGGATTATGTGAATTAATGTAGAGTCATTCACCTACTTCTCTGTGTTGGTGTAGTGGTAGTCTCTTTGCTTAAGCTGCAAGAGGTTGTGGGTTCGACTCTGAGGCAAGGCCCCTGGAGTTTGTATGGCTGCATGTAATTGCCTATTTCAATTAACTGTTTTGCCTATGAGTTCCCATTGGATTGATAGGCCAGGTACTGTCTTTTGCTTTTGTTTGGCCATGTTGTGTGCGCAGTCACTAGGATTATGTGAACTAATGTAAACTCAGTTTCCAACTTCTCTGTCTTGGTGTAGTGGTAGGCTCTTTGCTTGGGCTGCGAGAAATTGTGGGTTTGACTCTGAGGCAAAGCCCATGGACTTTATATGGCTACGTGTAATTGCCTAGTCCAATGGACTGTGTTGCCTATGAGTTTCCATTGGATTGATTGGCCAGGTATTATCTTTTGTTTGGTTATGTTGTGTGCGCAGTCGGTAGGATTATGTGAATTAATGTAGAATCAGTTTCCCAGTTCTCTGTGTTGCTGTAGTGGAAGGCTCTTTGCTTAGCTGCAAGAGGTTGTGGGTTTGACTCTGAGGCAAGGCCCATGGAGTTTGTATGGCTGCATGTAATTGCCTAGTTCAATTAACTGTGTTGCCTATGAGTTCCCATTGGATTGATAGGCCAGGTACTGTCTTTTGCTTTTGTTTGGCCATGTTGTGTGCGCAGTCACTAGGATTATGTGAATTAATGTAGACGCAGCTTCCTACTTCTTTGTGTTGGTGAAGTTGTAGGCTCTTTGCTTGTTTTGCAGAGATTGTGGGTATGACTCTGAGGCAAGGCCCATGGACTTTGTATGGCTGCATGTAATTGCGTAGTCCATTGGACTATGTTGTCTATGAGTTACCATTGGATTGATAGGCCAGGGACTGTCTTTTGTTTTTGTTTGGTCATGTTGTGTGCGCAGTCACTAGGATTATGTGAATTAATGTAGAGTCATTCTCTTCTCTGTGTTGGTGTAGTGGTAGGCTCTTTCCTTGGGTTACAAGAAGTTGTGGGTTTGACTTTGAGGCAAAGCCCATGGACTTTGTATGGTTGAATGTAATTGCCTAGTCCAATGGACTGTGTTACTTATGAGTTTTCATTGAATGAATAGGCCAGGTATTGTCTTTTGTTTGGCCATGTTGTGTGCGCAGTCGGTAGGATTATGTGAATTAATGTAGAATCAGTTTCCCACTTCTCTGTGTTAGTGTAGTGGTAGGCTTTTTGCTTGGCTGCGAGAAGTTGTGGGTTTGACTCTGAGGCAAGGCCCATGGACTTTGTATGTCTCCATGTAATTGTCTAGTCCAATGGACTGTGTTGCCTATGAGTTTCCATTGGATTGATAGGCCAGGTACTGTCTTTTGCTTTTGTTTGGCCATGTTGTGTGCGCAGTCACTAGGATTATGTGAATTAATGTAGAAATGGTTTTCCACTTCTCTGTGTTGGTGTATTGGTAGGCTCTTTGCCTTGGCTATGAGAGGTTGTGGGTTTGACTCTGGGGCAAGGCCCATGGGCTTTGTATGGCTGCATGTAATTGCCTAGTCCAATGTACTGTGTTACCTATGAGTTTCCGTTGGATTGATAGGCCACGTACTGTCTTTTGCTTTTGTTTGGCCATGTTGTGTGCGCAGTCACTAGGATTATGTTAATTAATGTAGAGTCGGTTTCCAACTTCTCTGAGTTGGTTTAGTGGTAGGCTCTTTGCTTGTTCTCCAAGAGGTTGTGGGTTCGACTCTGAGGCAATGCCCATGAACTTTACATGGCTGCATGTAAGTGCCTAGTCTAATGGACTGTGTTGCCTATGAGTTTCCATTGGATTGATAGGCCAGATAATGTCTTTTGCATTTGTTTGGCCATGTTGTGTGCGTAGTCACTAGGATTATGTGAATTAATGTAGAGTCATTCACCTACTTCTCTGTGTTGGTGTAGTGGTAGGCTCTTTGCCCTGGCTACGAGAGTTTGTGGGTTCGACTCTGGGGCAAGACCCATGGGCTTTGTATGGCTGCATGTAATTGCCTAGTCCAATGTACTGTGTTACCTATGAGTTTCTATTGGATTGATAGGCTAGGTACTGTCTTTTGCTTTTGTTTGGCCATGTTGTGTGCGCAGTCACTAGGATTATGTTAATTAATGTAGAGTCGGTTTCCAACTTCACTGAGTTGGTTTAGTGGTAGGCTCTTTGCTTGTTCTCCAAGAGGTTGTGGGTTCGACTCTGAGGCAAGGCCCATGAACTTTGTTTGGCTGCATGTAATTGCCTAGTCTAATGGACTGTGTTGCCTATGAGTTTCCATTTGATTGAATGGCCAGGTACTGTCTTTTGTTTTCGTTTGGCCATGTTGTGTGCGCAGTCACTAGGATTATGTGAATTAATGCTATTGGATTTTTCAAGTCAGTATTCACACAGCAGTTTCTGCTATTTCATGTATTCCCCTTACATAGTCACTGGTGTGCATACCTTATCTCCCCATAGTGATGTTTTTTTAGGTTTTTGCACCCAGTTCGGACTTAGAATGGTGTTCCAAACGTTATTCCTATTTGTTAGTATTTTTTCGTTTGTGAACCCTCCCCAACCACACCTATTGCCAATCCATATCATACGCATAAATAGCCTGGGTCTCAGCTTCCCATACACGGTAGGTTTTTTAACTGCATGAGAGGACACACACAAGCTAGGGACCCCAACGTAGAGAAATACTTTGGCGTAGTGTTGGGGCTCTATTGCATTGATCAATTCAGTAGCTAAATTTCTCTTGATTCATATGTTCATGGCAGTAATGCAGATTCCATTTTTCACATATTCACTCTTGCATATAGCTATTGAATTTTTCAAGTCAGTATTCACACAGCAGTTTCTGCTATTTCATGTATTCCCCTTACATAGTCACTGGTGTGCATACCTTATCTCCCCATAGTGCCTGGGATCTGACCCAGACACTAGCAGTTTTGCACTCCTACCCAAAACTGGGCTGTTCCCTGAACTCACTACCTCCACGGTTCAACTCTTAACTGAACTTCAACTAACTAACTGGTTTTCCCACCTCCAGGCCTGTGAACTCCTTGGTGGGTGGGGCCAACCGCCTGGCACCGCCCCACCTGGTGTGGACATCAGCCCCTGGAGGGAGGCAACAACGGTTTTGTGTCTGACTAGTGTAACTATCCGGGAAAGGGGGTGTGTGTGTGTGTTATGTCTGTGACTAACTGGCTAGTCCAGGGCGTCACACTTGCACCCCCTTCTTGTGATGTGAAGGTGTGTAGTCAGTGCCTACGTGTAATTCCTGACACCACTCCTCTGGCTGACTTGGTGAGCTGTCACTGACTGGGTGGGGTGCAGTAATGGTGGATGCTGCTGCTGCTTGGATAGCATGTGTATCTACTGTGAACAGCTTATCAATGGTGGCAAATCGGGGCAGCTTAACCTCTTGCTCTCCGCAGTTCAACACTCTCACGCGCACTCTTCCCTTCCGTATTAATGAATAAAACTGTGATATAAATAGTATATAGATACCCCACAAATGCAGATAAAGGTAGGTTATGGGAAAAGGGAGAAGAGGGAAACAGGAAAATAGTGTAATAAAGTATACCTTCCAGGGGGGAGAGGAAATGGCAGCACAGCCAGTGGAGGTGAAGGAAGGGGAAGCCTGCAACTAAATTGTTGAGAGCATTATCACATGGTGACTGAGCCTGATTGTAACGGGAGCATAGAGGTGCCGATCCTGTCTTACCTGCGTTGGTGTAGAAGTGGGTTTCCAGTGGTGGAGTCAGCTGTGTGCAGTGGTGGCTGTGGGTTCTTTTATGTGCGACCGTAGTAATAGCTGCGCCCACTTCCTGTATGGGAGTGGAATGCAGTGAGGCTAATGGAACGCACGTCCACGTGCCGCGCCCCTGAAGGTAATACCGATCATTGAATACAAAAAAATTTCTCATACTACTGTATGGGGGTCCCTATATTTAATATGATATCCAAGCCACAGCATCCACCGTTACTTCACCACACCCATTCAGTGACAGCTCACCAAGTCAACCAGAGGAGTGGTGTAAGGAATTACACGTAGGCACTGACTCCACACCTTCACATCACAAGAAGCGGGTCCACAGGGTAGTGCAAGAATACGAGCAAGTCTTCAGCAAACATCCGCTAGACTTTGGGAGAATAAAAGGGGTCCATATTCATGGTTTAAGAACTTGGGTTCTAACGTGCCCAGAGTATGCTCCACTCTATGCTCCCTTTACAATCAGGCTCAGTCACCATGTGATAACGCTCTCAACTCTTTAGTTGCAGGCTTCCTTTTGCTTCACCTCCACTGGCTGTGCTGCCATTTCCTCTCACCCCCAGAAGGTATACTTTATTACACTATTTTCCTCTTTCCCTGTTCCCCCTTTTCCCATAACCTACCTTTATTTACAATTGTGGGGTATCTATATGATATTTACATCATAGTTTTATTCATTAGTGCGGAAGGGAAGAGTGCCCGTGAGAGTGTTAAACTGCGGAGAGCAGGAGGTTAAGCTGCCCCGACTTGCCACCATTGATAAGCTGTTCACAGTAGATACACATGCTATCCAAGTAGCAGCATCCACTATTACTGCACCCCACCCAGTCAGTGACTGCTCACCAAGTCAGCCAGAGGAGTGGTGTAAGGAATTACACGTAGGCACTGACTCCACACCTTCACATCACAAGAAGCGGGTCCACAGGGTAGTGCAAGAATACGAGCGAGCAAGTCTTCAGCAAACATCCGCTAGATTTTGGGGGAATAAAAGGGGTCCAACACTACATCCCCACAGGTGCACACCCACCCATCAAAGAGAGCTATAAGCCAATACCACCTTCACATTACCAGTGTACCAAGGACATGTTGAGCAACATGAAGGCGGCTGGGGTTATCCGTGACAGTTGTAGCCTTTGGGCAGCTCCGTTGGTCCTGTTAAAGAAGAAGGACAGCACCACTCCCCCGTATTGAGGAATCGCTAGCTGCATTGAGAACTGCAAATTATTTTTCTACCCTTGATCTCACTAGTCACTATTGGCTAGTGTCCGTTGCTGAGGCAGACCGGGGGAAGACCGCCTTTGCCACCCCTATGGCGCTGGAGGTCGGCAGACTGTTGTTCAAAAGCAGTGTCTGACGAACAAATTTGCTTCATCCTGAGGAACTGGCCAGTCGGTACGGCCCGGATGGTGGAGGGGGTATGAGCAGAAGAAGCATGCAGCAGTGCGTTGACTGATGTTTCCTTCCTATGGACGTCGGTCTGAACAATTCGCTCAGAACCGAATGAAATTTTAATATCCAGGAAGTCAACGCAACTGCTGCTATGCTTATGCGTCAATCTGATGTTAAAGGTGTTGTTATTAAGTTCCTCCATAAATGTCTCGAGCTGCTCCACAGTGCCCTGCCAAAAAATCAAAATATCATCAATATACCTTAGCCAGCACTGCACATGGGCGCCAGCCCCTGCACCTCCGTCACCAAAAACCAACCAATCCCAGTACCTCTGCCTTCTATCTAGGTGCCTTGAGTTATGTCCTGTAAACTGTCACAGCGACCCAGACACACATGTGTAGTAGGGGAATATCCCTGCTGAGATGCCAGTGCTAGAGCACTCGTTTGCTGTGGAGTTGAACGCTATGTGAGCAGTTCTTACCTTCAATGAGCAGAAGTCTCTTTTTTCAGATTTCAATATCTCTGTGGGTATCTGGCAGAAATATGGAATACTCTTTACTGCTAAGACCCTGTACACCACTCCCACTAAAGGGGGCTTTACACGCTGCGACATCGCTAATGCGGAGTCGTTGGGGTCACGGAATTTGTGACGCACATCCGGCCGCATTAGCGATGTTGCTGCGTGTGACACCGATGAGCGATTTTGCATCGTTGCAAAAACGTGCAAAATCGCTCATCGGTGACATGGGTCTCCATTCTCGATTATCGTTACTGCAGCAGTAACGATGTAGTTCGTCGCTCCTGCGGCAGCACACATCACTCCGTGTGACACCGCAGAAACGAGGAACCTCTCCTTACCTGCCTCCCAGCCGCTATGAGGAAGGAAGGAGGTGGGCGGGATGTTCCGGCCACTCATCTCCGCCCCTCCGCTGCTATTGGGCGGTCGCTCAGTGACGTCGCTGTGACGCCGCACGGACCGCCCCCTTAGAAAGGAGGCGGTTCGCCGGTCACAGCGACGTCGCCGGTCAGGTAAGTATGTGTGACGGGTCTGGTCGGTGTTGTGCGGCATGGGCAGCGATTTGCCCGTGTCGCGCAACAGATGGGGCGGGTACCCACACTAGCGATATCGGGACTGATATCGCAGTGTGTAAAGTAGCCTTTAGTCACATGACCAAGACTGTATCTGTGTCCCTACAACACACTTGAGACAAATGTGTGTGTGAGCCTGCATTGTGGGGTATATATAATATATTATAGAGCTGGGAAGGATCATTCTAAGCAGTGAGCTGTTCCAGTATTTGTAGGAAAATACCCAGTAGAAGCATCAAACACAGCACCAATACCTCCCATCAGTATCCCACCACAGTGCCATGTAACCCATGCCCTACACTCCCATCTACACCAATACTATACAGGCACAAACTAGTATATCTGACTAAAAGCCCCCAAAATATGAAGAACGGCCTATAGTTGAGTGTGGATATAAAATCTATGTGAGCAGAGCTAGAATAGAAATCACTGATCGCATTGAAGTCATTCTGACCATAAATCACCATGATATCAAGGTGAGGAGTTGTGTGTTACTGCTGGGAGGAAAGGGTTAACAGTGGAATATTAAGGTGCATTTCTGTGTGCAGTGTTACTAGTCAATGTAACAATTCAATATGAGCTGCTCTTGGTGCCGGGGGAGGGAGATGCTCTCCTGAGCAAGATAGATGGGGAATGAACATGATATCTATATAGTGTAAGGCAGGGGGTCTCAAACTCGGCTGGGTGTATGGGCCGCACAGAGGAAAAAAATAATTTGGGGGGCTGCATTCTTTGCAGGACAAAGTGACATTTTTATTGGTACCATATATATATATTTTTTTCACACACCTTTGGATGACTGATTTTCAACATTTTTCACTTGTTTATTATAACAAATGTGCACATTCTTTGGTTAAATCTAAAAAAAAAAAATTTGATGTTAAAAATAAGTCATGCCTTATTTTGTTTTTTTTTACATTTTATCCCTTTCTTTTAACTAATAGTGTTACAATTATGACGCTAGCGTTTTGTGAAGGGAATGCTTTGCCTACTTCCGTGACTATGGCCTTCCGGAACTGCTGCATTTTGGCTGACCTCTCCGCCTCGGGAATAAGAGACATAAAGTTCTCCTTGTAGCGTGGGTCTAACAGTGTTACCAACCAGTAATGATTGTCGGCCAAGATGTTCTTAACGCGAGGGTCACGAGACAGGCAGCTTACCATAAAGTCATCCATGTGCGCCAGACTCTTAACAGCCATCACTTCAGTATCCAGACCAACACGATGACTGAACATGCTGTCCTCCTCCTTCTCCTCCTCCTCCTCCTCCTCCTCCTCCTCATCATCTACCCTGTCCTCTGGCCAGCCACGCTGAACTGAGCATATGATTGGTATGCATGTCATATCCTCAATTTGGCCGGAGAGTTGCTCCATGTCTTCATCCTCCTCCTCGTCATAGTCCTCCACTGCACGTTGTGATGAGACGAGGCTGGACTGTGTGTTATCACCCACACCCACTACTGTTTCTTGCTCCAACTCATCGTGTTCCGCCTGCAATGCATCATGTTTGGTTTTGAGCAGAGACCGTTTTAGAAGGCAGAGAAGCGGTATGGTGACGCTAATAATGGCGTCATCGCCGCTCACCATCTTGGTGGAGTCCTCAAAGTTTTGGAGGATGGTACATAGGTCGGACATCCATCTCCACTCCTCAGGTGTTATGTGTGGAGTTTGACCCATTTCCCGACGGCTTAGGTGATGCAGGTACTCAACAACTGCCCTCTTCTGCTCACATATCCTGATCAACATGTGCAGAGTTGAATTCCAACGCGTGGGGACATCACACACCAGTCTGTGAGCCGGAAGATGCAAACGACGCTGAAAGCCGGCAAGGCCGGCTGAAGCAGTAGGTGACTTTCGAAAATGTGCAGACAGGCAGCGAACTTTTACCAGCAGATCAGACAGCTCTGGGTATGACTTTAGAAACCGCTGAACCACGAGGTTGAGCACATGGGCCATGCATGGAACATGTGTCAGCTGGCCTCGCCTCAAAGCCGCCACCAGGTTCCGGCCATTGTCACACACAACCTTTCCTGGCTTTAGGTTCAGAGGTGTGAGCCAGTGATCTGCATGCTGTTTTAGAGCTGTCCACACCTCTTCTGCATTGTGGGGTTTGTCACCTATGCAGATTAGCTGCAGCACAGTCTGTTGCCGCTTCGCCGAGGCAGTGCTGCAGTGCTTCCAGCTTGGGACTGGTGTGGAGGGTAAAGTGGATGAGGATGCGCAGGAGGAGGAGGAGGCTGAAGAGCATGACATTCCGGAGCTGTAGAGTGTGGGTGAAACCCTGACTGAGGTAGGGCCTGCAAACCTTGGTGTGGGAAGGACTTGTTCCGTTCCTCGCTCAAACTGGGTCCCAGCTGGGCTGGGCTGGGTCCCTACCCGGCTGGGTAGGGCGTTGTGGGGGGTTTTTCTATCTCCGTTTGAGGTGAGTTTGTTTAAGTTAGCCTTTCTTTGGCATTTTTTGGAGCCCTGCGGGTTGGGGAGTTGGTATCGCCCAGTAAGGCGTTCCCCGGGGGCTTGGATTGGGGTGACATTATGTCAGTGGAAAACGGAGTTGAATTTTGGATTAGGAAATCGAAAACTGATCAGAGAGGTGTGGGTAGACTAGTCCGTTTGGGGATGGTTGTGGCATCTGATATGTGCCCGTTCAAGTGTCTCGGGAATTTTCAACAGATCCGTCCGAAGGTGGATGGCCCCTTATTATGTCACGAGGATGGGTCCTTTTTATCGAGATACCAATTTGTGAGTGTTTTTAGGGCATGTTTGAAGTCGTTGGGGTTAGATCCGAAGTCTTTCGGATTGGGGCAGCGACGGAGGCCTCTATATGCGGCCTACCGGAGGAGACAGTTAAGCAGATTGGTAGGTGGAAGTCGCAGCGCTTTAAGTCGTATGTACGTCCCCAGGTGGTTGTTGGCAATTGAGGGGAAAAGGGGGGGTATTAGGGTAGCAATGGGGGGGGTGAGAGTGTGTGTTTTTTGTCAATTTGGTTTGGTGAGGCAATAAAATGGTGTCGTCTGTACATTTTGTATTGCAGAAGCACCCCCTCTTCCTTCCCTGGTCTGGATCCTTGGCCACTCTTATGTGTATTGGGGAGCCCGACGAGCGGACGCGAGATGGAACGGGAGACAGCTAGGTTTTGAGAAGGACCTGGCTCTCGTGCGATGGCTCGGTGTTCGGGGGTTAGGGTGGAACAGGGTGTTGCAGGAGGTGCATAGATACGCCCGGTTGGACAGACCTCCTGACATGTTAGTGTTGCATGCCGGGGGGAATGATTTGGGTGGGCGTCCTTTTCGAATCTTGATAAAGGACATCAAACATGATTTGTTACGGTTATGGGTGTCGTTTCCAGGTCTAACGATAGTCTGGTCGGAGATAGTAGCGAGAAAGAGTTGGCAGAAAGCGCGGTCAGTTGACAGGTTGAACAAGGCGCGGGCGAAGGTTAATAGGGCGATCTCGAAGTTTGTTAGTCGGAACGGGGGTATAGCAATACGGCATGTTGAGTTGGAAAGGACGGAAGAGGAATTTTGGTTGGCTGACGGGGTACACCTTAATGCGGTGGGAACTGACTTATGGGCTCTTGGCTTGCAGGGAGGTATTGAGAGGGCCCTTTGGTTGCGGGGGGTCTCAGGCACTTGAAGGGTTTCAAGGTGCCTTCGTTGTGGTGTTGTTTATTGGTGGGTCCTTGAAGTTGGTTTAAAATTGGTTCGGGGATTCATCCGGGTATGGATCCCCTCATTGGCAGAATTGATGGTCCCCTGGTGATTTTGGGGGGGAACCCCGACGGGGTATGTCGGGGCCCCTGGGGGTGTGGTTGGGGTTGACGGAGGATTAACCCTTACCATTTGGTGCTCCTGAGCCAGTGTGGGTAACGGCTGGGAGCAAGTTGAGGTTTTTTATTGCTCGGTTATGGGAATCACCAGGGTTTTGGTAGCTTCAAGGACCTTACCACATTGCAAATTTTATTGGTTATGTATTCTTGTTAATAAAATGGCTGCTATGGCCAAAATTATCCAAAGATAAATTTGTGTCTGTGTAATTACTTTTAAATAAGAAATGGGAATGGAGGTGTGGGGTATGAAAGGAAGACCGGAGTCAACAATTCCAGGGTCAAGCATGTTTATTTGCCTAAGCTTCGTTCCAGGGTAGAAAGGGTAAGAGTGCCTTTCAGAATTCGAAGTGGTCGGACTGTACGGGCCACCAAGAACTGCAGGAGAGCTTGAACATCTTCCCATGGATTTGCGACATCCTCCCTCATCAGTTACGTAGGTAAGCAGGTTCTCAGCATTGCAGCCCATTTGTTATCTTAAGTTAGTTAAGCGGGGTTAACTAACCTGTCAGTTCAGCCTCAGGTCTAAAGCAGAGGCCTGGACTCCACTCCTTACTCCTCACTCCACAACTCTCCTTAAAAACAACTGACTCCTTTTTCCTGCCCCGGGGTCTCCAGACCCCTAGGTGGGCGTTTCCTTCCGTCTGGTCCTGCCCACTGGTGTGCCTGTCTTTCCCTGGGGGAGGTGACTAGGGTTTTCTGGTTGGCTTTGTGTGACTTAGGTGAGGGAAGTTGTTATGCGGGGGCCTATGTGTGACTACCTGCAGTGTCAGGGCGTCACATATGTATGTGTGTATGTCTGCTAAAGGAATCCGCACCGTCATATTTACAAACACAAAATGTTGACTCTATGCACAGAAGAGAGTCATTCTGTTTACATGATTTGTGTTTTTTTACCTTTTAAAACTATCATTAAATGTTAAGTTTTAGTTAGGGATTTATGCTTCTGTCTGTCTCTCTCCCAGTCTCTGTCATCTGTCTGTCTCTGTGTGTCTCTATCTCTATCCATGTCTGTCTGTCTCTCTATCTCTGTCTGTCTCTCTGTGTCTGTCTGTCTCTCTCTCTCTTTGTGGCTGTCTGTTTCTATGTCTGTCTGTCTCTTTTCCAGGCCTGTCTCTTTTCCAGGTCTGTCTCTTTTCCAGGTCTGTCTCTTTCCCTGTCTGTCTGTCTCTTCCCCTGTCTGTCTCTTCCCCTGTCTGTCTCTTCCCCTGTCTGTCTCTGTATTTCTTTGTCTGTCTCTGTCTTTCTCTTCCCCTGTCTGTCTCTTTCCCTGTCTCTCTCTGCCTGTCTCTCTTTGTCTCTCTCTGTCTGACTCATTCCCCGTTTGTCTCTTTCCCTGTCTATCTCTGTATTTCTTTGTCTGTCTCTATCTGTCTGTCTCTCTCTGTCTGTCTCTTCCCCTGTCTGTCTCTTTCCCTGTCGGTCTGCCTTTTCTCCTGCCTGTCTCTGTATGTTTGTCTCTGTCTGTTTCCCTATCTGCCTCTGTCTCTTTCTCTGTCTCTGTCTGTCTGCCTTTTTTCCCTGTCTATCTCTGTCTGTCTCTTTCCCTGTCTGCCTCTGTCTGTTTGTCTCTGTCTCTTTCCCTGTCTGTCTATGCCTATCTGTCTCTGTCTGTTTGTCTCTCAGTCTGTGTCTGTCTCTCTCTATCTGTCTCCCCACTGACATCATATTATCTCACACATAAGCTTCTTATACTATGAATGTCCTTTGTTCTTATAGCAACCAATCACAGCTGCTATTAATAACTTGCAGCTCCCACCTCCATTCAGTTTAATGGAGGCAGGTTTTTTGGAGAGTAACTGTAAAGCGCGGGGTTAAATATTCCTGTTAAAACATAGTCTACGACGTTCCCTGAGTCACATGAGGTGTCTGCAAAATTTTGTGTTTGTAAATATGACGGTGCGGATTCCTTTAGCAGACATACACACATACATATGTGACGCCCTGACACTGCAGGTAGTCACACATAGGCCCCCGCATAACAACTTCCCTCACCTAAGTCACACAAAGCCAACCAGAAAATCCTAGTCACCTCCCCCAGGGAAAGACAGGCACACCAGTGGGCAGGACCAGACGGAAGGAAACGCCCACCTAGGGGTCTGGAGACCCCGGGGCAGGAAAAAGGAGTCAGTTGTTTTTAAGGAGAGTTGTGGAGTGAGGAGTAAGGAGTGGAGTCCAGGCCTCTGCTTTAGACCTGAGGCTGAACTGACAGGTTAGTTAACCCCGCTTAACTAACTTAAGACAACAAATGGGCTGCAATGCTGAGAACCTGCTTACCTACGTAACTGATGAGGGAGGATGTCGCAAATCCATGGGAAGATGTTCAAGCTCTCCTGCAGTTCTTGGTGGTCCGTACAGTCCGACCACTTCGAATTCTGAAAGGCACTCTTACCCTTTCTACCCTGGAACGAAGCTTACGCAAATAAACATGCTTGACCCTGGAATTGTTGACTCCGGTCTTCCTTTCATACCCCACACCTCCATTCCCATTTCTTATTTAAAAGTAATTACACAGACACAAATTTATCTTTGGATAATTTTGGCCATAGCAGCCATTTTATTAACAAGAATACATAACCAATAAAATTTGCAATGTGGTAAGGTCCTTGAAGCTACCAAAACCCTGGTGATTCCCATAACCGAGCAATAAAAAACCTCAACTTGCTCCCAGCCGTTACCCACACTGGCTCAGGAGCACCAAATGGTAAGGGTTAATCCTCCGTCAACCCCAACCACACCCCCAGGGGCCCCGACATACCCCGTCGGGGTTCCCCCCCAAAATCACCAGGGGACCATCAATTCTGCCAATGAGGGGATCCATACCCGGATGAATCCCCGAACCAATTTTAAACCAACTTCAAGGACCCACCAATAAACAACACCACAACGAAGGCACCTTGAAACCCTTCAAGTGCCTGAGACCCCCCGCAACCAAAGGGCCCTCTCAATACCTCCCTGCAAGCCAAGAGCCCATAAGTCAGTTCCCACCGCATTAAGGTGTACCCCGTCAGCCAACCAAAATTCCTCTTCCGTCCTTTCCAACTCAACATGCCGTATTGCTATACCCCCGTTCCGACTAACAAACTTCGAGATCGCCCTATTAACCTTCGCCCGCGCCTTGTTCAACCTGTCAACTGACCGCGCTTTCTGCCAACTCTTTCTCGCTACTATCTCCGACCAGACTATCGTTAGACCTGGAAACGACACCCATAACCGTAACAAATCATGTTTGATGTCCTTTATCAAGATTCGAAAAGGACGCCCACCCAAATCATTCCCCCCGGCATGCAACACTAAGATGTCAGGAGGTCTATCCAACCGGGCGTATCTATGCACCTCCTGCAACACCCTGTTCCACCCTAACCCCCGAACACCGAGCCATCGCACGAGAGCCAGGTCCTTCTCAAAACCTAGCTGTCTCCCGTTCCATCTCGCGTCCGCTCGTCGGGCTCCCCAATACACATAAGAGTGGCCAAGGATCCAGACCAGGGAAGGAAGGGGGGGTGCTTCTGCAATACAAAATGTACAGACGACACCATTTTATTGCCTCACCAAACCAAATTGACAAAAAACACACACTCTCCCCCCCCCCATTGCTACCCTAATACCCCCCCCTTTTCCCCTCAATTGCCAACAACCACCTGGGGACGTACATACGACTTAAAGCGCTGCGACTTCCACCTACCAATCTGCTTAACTGTCTCCTCCGGTAGGCCGCATATAGAGGCCTCCGTCGCTGCCCCAATCCGAAAGACTTCGGATCTAACCCCAACGACTTCAAACATGCCCTAAAAACACTCACAAATTGGTATCTCGATAAAAAAGACCCATCCTCGTGACATAATAAGGGGCCATCCACCTTCGGACGGATCTGTTGAAAATTCCCGAGACACTTGAACGGGCACATATCAGATGCCACAACCATCCCCAAACGGACTAGTCTACCCACACCTCTCTGATCAGTTTTCGATTTCCTAATCCAAAATTCAACTCCGTTTTCCACTGACAATGTCACCCCAATCCAAGCCCCCGGGGAACGCCTTACTGGGCGATACCAACTCCCCAACCCGCAGGGCTCCAAAAAACGCCAAAGAAAAGGCTAACTTAAACAAACTCACCTCAAACGGAGATAGACAAACCCCCCACAACGCCCTACCCAGCCCAGCCCAGCTGGGACCCAGTTTGAGCGAGGAACGGAACAAGTCCTTCCCACACCAAGGTTTGCAGGCCCTACCTCAGTCAGGGTTTCACCCACACTCTACAGCTCCGGAATGTCATGCTCTTCAGCCTCCTCCTCCTCCTGCGCATCCTCATCCACTTTACCCTCCACACCAGTCCCAAGCTGGAAGCACTGCAGCACTGCCTCGGCGAAGCGGCAACAGGCTGTGCTGCAGCTAATCTGCATAAGTGACAAATCCCACAATGCAGAAGAGGTGTGGACAGCTCTAAAACAGCATGCAGATCACTGGCTCACACCTCTGAACCTAAAGCCAGGAAAGGTTGTGTGTGACAATGGCCGGAACCTAGTGGCGGCTTTGAGGCGAGGCCAGCTGACACATGTTCCATGCTTGGCCCATGTGCTCAACCTCGTGGTTCAGCGGTTTCTAAAGTCATACCCAGAGCTGTCTCATCTGCTGGTAAAAGTTCGCCGCCTGTCTGCACATTTTCGAAAGTCACCTACTGCTTCAGCCGGCCTTGCCGGCTTTCAGCGTCATTTGCATCTTCCGGCTCACAGACTGGTGTGTGATGTCCCCACGCGTTGGAATTCAACTCTGCACATGTTGATCAGGATATGTGAGCAGAAGAGGGCAGTTGTTGAGTACCTGCATCACCTAAGCCGTCGGGAAATGGGTCAAACTCCACACATAACACCTGAGGAGTGGAGATGGATGTCCGACCTATGTACCATCCTCCAAAACTTTGAGGACTCCACCAAGATGGTGAGCGGCGATGACGCCATTATTAGCGTCACCATACCGCTTCTCTGCCTTCTAAAACGGTCTCTGCTCAAAACCAAACATGATGCATTGCAGGCGGAACACGATGAGTTGGAGCAAGAAACAGTAGTGGGTGTGGGTGATAACACATAGCCCAGCCTCGTCTCATCACAACGTGCAGTGGAGGACTATGACGAGGAGGAAGATGAAGACATGGAGCAACTCTCCGGCCAAATTGAGGATATGACATGCATACCAGTCATATGCTCAGTTCAGCGTGGCTGGCCAGAGGACAGGGTAGATGAGGAGGAGGAGGAGAAGGAGGAGGACAGCATGTTCAGTCATCGTGTTGGTCTGGATACTGAAGTGATGGCTGTTAAGAGTCTGGCGCACATGGATGACTTTATGGTAAGCTGCCTGTCTCGTGACCCTCGCGTTAAGAACATCTTGGCCGACAATCATTACTGGTTGGTAACACTGTTAGACCCACGCTACAAGGAGAACTTTATGTCTCTTATTCCCGAGGCGGAGAGGTCAGCCAAAATGCAGCAGTTCCGGAAGGCCATAGTCACGGAAGTAGGCAAAGCATTCCCTTCACAAAACGCTAGCGTCATAATTGTAACACTATTAGTTAAAAGAAAGGGATAAAATGTAAAAAAAAACAAAATAAGGCATGACTTTTTTTTAACATCACATTTATTTTTTTTAGATTTAACCAAAGAATGTGCACATTTGTTATAATAAACAAGTGAAAAATGTTGAAAATCAGTCATCCAAAGGTGTGTGAAAAAAATATATACATATATGGTACCAATAAAAATGTCACTTTGTCTTGCAAAGAATGCAGCCCCCCAAATTATTTTTTTCCTCTGTGCGGCCCATACACCCAGCCGAGTTTGAGACCCCCTGCCTTACACTATATAGATATTATGTTCATTCCCCATCTATCTTGCTCAGGAGAGCATCTCCCTCCCCCGGCACCAAGAGCAGCTCATACTGAATTGTTACATTGACTAGTAACACTGCACACAGAAATGCACCTTAATATTCCACTGTTAACCCTTTCCTCCCAGCAGTAACACACAACTCCTCACCTTGATATCATGGTGATTTATGGTCAGAATGACTTCAATGCGATCAGTGATTTCTATTCTAGCTCTGCTCACATAGATTTTATATCCACACTCAACTATAGGCCGTTCTTCATATTTTGGGGGCTTTTAGTCAGATATACTAGTTTGTGCCTGTATAGTATTGGTGTAGATGGGAGTGTAGGGCATGGGTTACATGGCACTGTGGTGGGATACTGATGGGAGGTATTGGTGCTGTGTTTGATGCTTCTACTGGGTATTTTCCTACAAATACTGGAACAGCTCACTGCTTAGAATGATCCTTCCCAGCTCTATAATATATTATATATACCCCACAATGCAGGCTCACACACACATTTGTCTCAAGTGTGTTGTAGGGACACAGATACAGTCTTGGTCATGTGACTAAAGGCTACTTTACACACTGCGATATCGGTCCCGATATCGCTAGTGTGGGTACCCGCCCCCATCTGTTGCGCGACACGGGTAAATCGCTGCCCATGCCGCACAACACCGACCAGACCCGTCACACATACTTACCTGCCCGGCGACGTCGCTGTGACCGGCGAACCGCCTCCTTTCTAAGGGGGCGGTCCGTGCGGCGTCACAGCGACGTCACTGAGCGACCGCCCAATAGCAGCGGAGGGGCGGAGATGAGTGGCCGGAACATCCCGCCCACCTCCTTCCTTCCTCATAGCGGCTGGGAGGCAGGTAAGGAGAGGTTCCTCGTTTCTGCGGTGTCACACGGAGTGATGTGTGCTGCCGCAGGAGCGACGAACTACATCGTTACTGCTGCAGTAACGATAATCGAGAATGGAGACCCATGTCACCGATGAGCGATTTTGCACGTTTTTGCAACGATGCAAAATCGCTCATCGGTGTCACACGCAGCAACATCGCTAATGCGGCCGGATGTGCGTCACAAATTCCGTGACCCCAACGACTCCGCATTAGCGATGTCGCAGCGTGTAAAGCCCCCTTTAGTGGGAGTGGTGTACAGGGTCTTAGCAGTAAAGAGTATTCCATATTTCTGCCAGATACCCACAGAGATATTGAAATCTGAAAAAAGAGACTTCTGCTCATTGAAGGTAAGAACTGCTCACATAGCGTTCAACTCCACAGCAAACGAGTGCTCTAGCACTGGCATCTCAGCAGGGATATTCCCCTACTACACATGTGTGTCTGGGTCGCTGTGACAGTTTACAGGACATAACTCAGGGCACCTAGACAGAAGGCAGAGGGACTACTTTCTATTTCTGGTGTAGAGCTTAGTACAATATATATATATATATACTATTACATGTGACACATGTACCTTGTATTACCATTATTCGCTGTATATGAACCCCTTTTCTCCGGGCATTATTTGTCTATAGCATTTTTCACGAACCTGAGGCAACTGAGAACCCTTCAGTGAAGGAATTCCACTAACCCTCACAATACCAACCAGGGGCCTCCCTGCAGTAACTCAGGTAGTTGTACCCATTCTCTTTCCGCATTCTATGTGTTCTTCTTTCTTCTTTTTTTTCTTTTTTCTTCTTTTTATTTCTATCATGTAGTTCAGGGGTTTATAGATATATGTCCTGCATTTCATATTTCCTTTAGTGGTGCTTCTTACCCATTCTCATATCATTTACCCTAGTATTTCATGATCCTGAGGCGACTGAGAACCCTTTAATAAAGGAATCCTTTTTCACCTGAATTGTCAAGTGATACTTACCAGTGACTATCACGTAATGTTACAGGTAGTTCCATTTTCTTCCTCTTCTTTCTCTCCTTTCTTCTTTGTCACACGGTCCATTGTGTTATAGCCCACGTGTCATGATAACACTTGTACCATCTTTTCATTTAGATTCCACCTACAATTATTTACCGATTCCAGTTCTGGAATAGGCTTTCATCATCTACTCACTAGAATTCTCAAGTGCATAAGGTACTGAGACATATACATGTTCACACCATTATAAAGAACAAAGTATAAACATTGAGGTTTTTCTCACACCCATGTTCCTGTGTTCTTTGATATGATATGTGTTCATTTCCTTCACTATATAGGATTGCAAGTTTTCCATTTGTACCTTAATGGCAATGACGCTATACAATTGAACACATATCATCCTGTTATCCATATAGGTGTGTATTTACCTGCTTGACTATTTTTGGTTGTTTGATCCAGAATGTTTCTCCAGATAGGTCATGTGGAAATTTTCTTTCCTCAGTACAAATGTTTTCACTATGGCTTTGGAAAAATTTTTTGTATGTGCCTCATGGTCATTTGACCCATTGTACTCTCAAGTAGCAATATATTGTACTGTTATGTTGTACTATGTACTAATTACGTGTTTATATGGTTTTGTAACCCTTTATGATCTTAGATAACTTTATCCTTGATAAAGACCTAAAAACAAGGTCGAAACGTTGGATGAATTATCCTTTTGCACAAATAAAGAATTTTCAGCATTCCAAGAGTTCTTTTCTTACGTTATTAATCACTATAGTGTACCAGAGCTATTTCTTTTGAATTGACTCTTATTTTTTCTGAGCACCTGCTATATACACAGTGAGCCAGACATATTCAATTTTCATTCAGAAGGCAGAGGGAAGCCTTAGCAGCTGAGCATATATCTTTGCTTGTGAGCATTAGAACAGGCCGGCGATTACAGGGTAACATGAAAAATGTCCAGCTTGCATTATGACTAGAACATGACAATATCCTTTTAAGTACTAACCTATGATGTGTTCCTAAGCAGTTGATGTTATATGTTCTACATTTCATTTTCTGCATACTTTACAAGTAGTAGAATTTGCTTTGATATAGGCAACTGGATTTTCACAATGAAAAGGCAAAGGATAACGCCCGAAAAAGACGCCATACATTATGTCAGTGCCATCACTGACAAACCTGGATTGACCATGAAATACGGTATGGAGAGCTGTTGTCATCGTATTAGATAGATAAGAATGATTATATGTATTGTAGAAATGTCTCCTATCATGTTCCCTAATTTTTTATTATGTCCACATCCTGGTCCCCATCTTGGACATCATAACAAACGTGCACTTTTTTGTTTAATTTACACATTGGACCATAGGAAAAATGACACTACAGCTACAGAGGTGACCGTCTGATAGCCCAGCTCGACTATCCATCTCTACTGAAGACCCTTTCAGCTTTTTGAGAGTTGGGTGGAGGACATCATCTCTGAAAATAGGGTCCCACAGCTGCACCCCATCAGTGTGAGCAGGACTCTTAGGACTCTTAGAAGAGTCAATGCTCTGAGACCATGGGGGGCGCTTAGCCCCCTCTCTTCGTCACTGAGGATGATTTCATTTTTCAGGGATTAGAGAGGGTGGTCCTTGTGGTGGACTGCAGGTATGGAGAGCTGTTGTCATCGTATTAAATAGATAAGAACGATTATATGTATTGTAGAAATGTCTCCTATCATGTTCCCTAATTTTTTATTATGTCCACATCCTGGTCCCCATCTTGGACATCATAACAAACGTGCACTTTTTTGTTTAATTTACACACTGGACCATAGGAAAAATGACACTACAGCTACAGAGGTGACCGTCTGATAGCCCAGCTCGACTATCCATCTCTACTGAAGACCCTTTCAGCTATTTGAGAGTTGGGTGGAGAACATCATCTCTGAAAATAGGGTCCCACAGCTGCACCCCATCAGTGTGAGCAGGACTCTTAGGACTCTTAGAAAAGTCAATGCTCTGAGACCATGGGGGGCGCTTAGCCCCCTCTCTTCGTCACTGAGGATGATTTCACTTTTCAGGGAATAGAGAGGGTGGTCCTTGTGGTGGACTGCAGGTATTAGATAGATAAGAATGATTATATGTATTGTAGAAATGTCTCCTATCATGTTCCCTATTTTTTTATTATGTCCACATCCTGGTCCCCATCTTGGACATCATAACAAACGTGCACTTTTTTGTTTAATTTACACATTGGACCATAGGAAAAATGACACTACAGCTACAGAGGTGACCGTCTGATAGCCCAGCTCGACTATCCATCTCTACTGAAGACCCTTTCAGCTTTTTGAGAGTTGGGTGGAGGACATCATCTCTGAAAATAGGGTCCCACAGCTGCACCCCATCAGTGTGAGCAGGAATCTTAGGACTCTTAGAAGAGTCAATGCTCTGAGACCATGGGGGGCGCTTAGCCCCCTCTCTTCGTCACTGAGGATGATTTCATTTTTCAGGGATTAGAGAGAGTGGTCCTTGTGGTGGACTGCAGGTATGGAGAGCTGTTGTGATCGTATTAGATAGATAAGAATGATTATATGTATTGTAGAAATGTCTCCTATCATGTTCCCTAATTTTTTATTATGTCCACATCCTGGTCCCCATCTTGGACATCATAACAAACGTGCACTTTTTTGTTTAATTTACACATTGGACCATAGGAAAAATGACACTACAGCTACAGAGGTGACCGTCTGATAGCCCAGCTCGACTATCCATCTCTACTGAAGACCCTTTCAGCTTTTTGAGAGTTGGGTGGAGGACATCATCTCTGAAAATAGGGTCCCACAGCTGCACCCCATCAGTGTAAGCAGGAATCTTAGGACTCTTAGAAGAGTCAATGCTCTGAGACCATGGGGGGCGCTTAGCCCCCTCTCTTCGTCACTGAGGATGATTTCATTTTTCAGGGATTAGAGAGAGTGGTCCTTGTGGTGGACTGCAGGTATGGAGAGCTGTTGTGATCGTATTAGATAGATAAGAATGATTATATGTATTGTAGAAATGTCTCCTATCATGTTCCCTAATTTTTTATTATGTCCACATCCTGGTCCCCATCTTGGACATCATAACAAACGTGCACTTTTTTGTTTAATTTACACATTGGACCATAGGAAAAATGACACTACAGCTACAGAGGTGACCGTCTGATAGCCCAGCTCGACTATCCATCTCTACTGAAGACCCTTTCAGCTTTTTGAGAGTTGGGTGGAGGACATCATCTCTGAAAATAGGGTCCCACAGCTGCACCCCATCAGTGTAAGCAGGACTCTTAGGACTCTTAGAAGAGTCAATGCTCTAAAACCATGGGGGGCGCTTAGCCCCCTCTCTTCGTCCCTGAGGATGATTTCATTTTTCAGGGATTAGAGGGGGTGGTCCTTGTGGTGGACTGCAGGTATGGAGAGCTGTTGTCATCGTATTAGATAGATAAGAATGATTATATGTATTGTAGAAATGTCTCCTATCATGTTCCCTAATTTCTTATTATGTCCACATCCTGGTCCCCATCTTGGACATCATAACAAACGTGCACTTTTTTGTTTAATTTACACATTGGACCATAGGAAAAATGACACTACAGCTACAGAGGTGACCGTCTGATAGCCCAGCTCGACTATCCATCTCTACTGAAGACCCTTTCAGCTTTTTGAGAGTTGGGTGGAGGACATCATCTCTGAAAATAGGGTCCCACAGCTTCACCCCATCAGTGTGAGCAGGACTCTAAGGACTCTTAGAAGAGTCAATGCTCTGGTACCATGGGGGGCGCTTGGCCCCCTCTCTTCGTCACTGAGGATGATTTCATTTTTCAGGGATTAGAGAGGGTGGTCCTTGTGGTGGACTGCAGGTATGGAGAGCTGTTGTCATCGTATTAGATAGATAAGAATGATTATATGTATTGTAGAAATGTCTCCTATCATGTTCCCTAATTTTTTATTATGTCCACATCCTGGTCCCCATCTTGGACATCATAACAAACGTGCACTTTTTTGTTTAATTTACACATTGGACCATAGGAAAAATGACACTACAGCTACAGAGGTGACCGTCTGATAGCCCAGCTCGACTATCCATCTCTACTGAAGACCCTTTCAGCTTTTTGAGAGTTGGGTGGAGGACATCATCTCTGAAAATAGGGTCCCACAGCTGCACCCCATCAGTGTGAGCAGGACTCTTAGGACTCTTAGAAGAGTTAATGCTCTGAGACCATGGGGGCGCTTAGCCCCCTCTCTTCGTCACTGAGGATGATTTCATTTTTCAGGGATTAGAGAGGGTGGTCCTTGTGGTGGACTGCAGGTATGGAGAGCTGTTGTCATCGTATTAGATAGATAAGAATGATTATATGTATTGTAGAAATGTCTCCTATCATGTTCCCTAATTTTTTATTATGTCCACATCCTGGTCCCCATCTTGGACATCATAACAAACGTGCACTTTTTTGTTTAATTTACACATTGGACCATAGGAAAAATGACACTACAGCTACAGAGGTGACCGTCTGATAGCCCAGCTCGACTATCCATCTCTACTGAAGACCCTTTCAGCTTTTTGAGAGTTGGGTGGAGGACATCATCTCTGAAAATAGGGTCCCACAGCTGCACCCCATCAGTGTGAGCAGGACTCTTAGGACTCTTAGAAGAGTCAATGCTCTGAGACCATTGGGGGCACTTAGCCCCCTCTCTTCATCACTGAGGATGATTTCATTTTTCAGGGATTAGAGAGGGTGGTCCTTGTGGTGGACTGCAGATATGGAGAGCTGTTATCATCGTATTAGATAGATAAGAATGATTATATGTATTGTAGAAATGTCTCCTATCATGTTCCCTAATTTTTTATTATGTCCACATCCTGGTCCCCATCTTGGACATCATAACAAACGTGCACTTTTTTGTTTAATTTACACATTGGACCATAGGAAAAATGACACTACAGCTACAGAGGTGACCGTCTGATAGCCCAGCTCGACTATCCATCTCTACTGAAGACCCTTTCAGCTTTTTGAGAGTTGGGTGGAGAACATCATCTCTGAAAATAGGGTCCCACAGCTGCACCCCATCACTGTGAGCAGGACTCTTAGGACTCTTAGAAGAGTCAATGCTCTGAGACCATGGGGGGCGCTTAGCCCCCTCTCTTCGTCACTGAGGATGATTTCACTTTTCAGGGAATAGAGAGGGTGGTCCTTGTGGTGGACTGCAGGTATGGAGAGCTGTTGTCATCGTATTAGATAGATAAGAATGATTATATGTATTGTAGAAATGTCTCCTATCATGTTCCCTATTTTTTTATTATGTCCACATCCTGGTCCCCATCTTGGAAATCATAACAAACGTGCACTTTTTTGTTTAATTTACACATTGGACCATAGGAAAAATGACACTACAGCTACAGAGGTGACCGTCTGATAGCCCAGCTCGACTATCCATCTCTACTGAAGAACCTTTCAGCTTTTTGAGAGTTGGGTGGAGGACATCATCTCTGAAAATAGGGTCCCACAGCTGCACCCCATCAGTGTGAGCAGGAATCTTAGGACTCTTAGAAGAGTCAATGCTCTGAGACCATGGGGGTGCTTAGCCCCCTCTCTTCGTCACTGAGGATGATTTCATTTTTCAGGGATTAGAGAGAGTGGTCCTTGTGGTGGACTGCAGGTATGGAGAGCTGTTGTGATCATATTAGATAGATAAGAATGATTATATGTATTGTACAAATGTCTCCTATCATGTTCCCTAATTTTTTATTATGTCCACATCCTGGTCCCCATCTTGAACATCATAACAAACGTGCACTTTTTTGTTTAATTTACACATTGGACCATAGGAAAAATGACACTACAGCTACAGAGGTGACCGTCTGATAGCCCAGCTCGACTATCCATCTCTACTGAAGACCCTTTCAGCTTTTTGAGAGTTGGGTGGAGGACATCATCTCTGAAAATAGGGTCCCACAGCTGCACCTCATCAGTGTAAGCAGGACTCTTAGGACTCTTAGAAGAGTCAATGCTCTAAAACCATGGGGGGCGCTTAGCCCCCTCTCTTCGTCCCTGAGGATGATTTCATTTTTCAGGGATTAGAGAGGGTGGTCCTTGTGGTGGACTGCAGGTATGGAGAGCTGTTGTCATCGTATTAGATAGATAAGAATGATTATATGTATTGTAGAAATGTCTCCTATCATGTTCCCTAATTTCTTATTATGTCCACATCCTGGTCCCCATCTTGGACATCATAACAAACGTGCACTTTTTTGTTTAATTTACACATTGGACCATAGGAAAAATGACACTACAGCTACAGAGGTGACCGTCTGATAGCCCAGCTCGACTATCCATCTCTACTGAAGACCCTTTCAGCTTTTTGAGAGTTGGGTGGAGGACATCATCTCTGAAAATAGGGTCCCACAGCTTCACCCCATCAGTGTGAGCAGGACTCTTAGGACTCTTAGAAGAGTCAATGCTCTGGTACCATGGGGGGCGCTTGGCCCCCTCTCTTCGTCACTGAGGATGATTTCATTTTTCAGGGATTAGAGAGGGTGGTCCTTGTGGTGGACTGCAGGTATGGAGAGCTGTTGTCATCGTATTAGATAGATAAGAATGATTATATGTATTGTAGAAATGTCTCCTATCATGTTCCCTAATTTTTTATTATGTCCACATCCTGGTCCCCATCTTGGACATCATAACAAACGTGCACTTTTTTGTTTAATTTACACATTGGACCATAGGAAAAATGACACTACAGCTACAGAGGTGACCGTCTGATAGCCCAGCTCGACTATCCATCTCTACTGAAGACCCTTTCAGCTTTTTGAGAGTTGGGTGGAGGACATCATCTCTTAAAATAGGGTCCCACAGCTGCACCCCATCAGTGTAAGCAGGACTCTTAGGACTCTTAGAAGAGTCAATGCTCTAAAACCATGGGGGGCGCTTAGCCCCCTCTCTTCGTCACTGAGGATGATTTCATTTTTCAGGGATTAGAGAGGGTGGTCCTTGTGGTGGACTGCAGGTATGGAGAGCTGTTGTCATCGTATTAGATAGATAAGAATGATTATATGTATTGTAGAAATGTCTCCTATCATGTTCCCTAATTTTTTATTATGTCCACATCCTGGTCCCCATCTTGGACATCATAACAAACGTGCACTTTTTTGTTTAATTTACACATTGGACCATAGGAAAAATGACACTACAGCTACAGAGGTGACCGTCTGATAGCCCAGCTCGACTATCCATCTCTACTGAAGACCCTTTCAGCTTTTTGAGAGTTGGGTGGAGGACATCATCTCTGAAAATAGGGTCCCACAGCTGCACCCCATCAGTGTGAGCAGGACTCTTAGTTTTCTTAGAAGAGTCAATGCTCTGAGACCATTGGGGGCACTTAGCCCCCTCTCTTCATCACTGAGGATGATTTCATTTTTCAGGGATTAGAGAGGGTGGTCCTTGTGGTGGACTGCAGATATGGAGAGCTGTTATCATCGTATTAGATAGATAAGAATGATTATATGTATTGTAGAAATGTCTCCTATCATGTTCTCTAATTTTTTATTATGTCCACATCCTGGTCCCCATCTTGGACATCATAACAAACGTGCACTTTTTTGTTTAATTTACACATTGGACCATAGGAAAAATGACACTACAGCTACAGAGGTGACCGTCTGATAGCCCAGCTCGACTATCCATCTCTACTGAAGACCCTTTCAGCTTTTTGAGAGTTGGGTGGAGGACATCATCTCTGAAAATAGGGTCCCACAGCTGCACCCCATCAGTGTGAGCAGGACTCTTAGGACTCTTAGAAGAGTCAATGCTCTGAGACCATGGGGGGCGCTTAGCCCCCTCTCTTCGTCACTGAGGATGATTTCATTTTTCAGGGATTAGAGAGGGTGGTCCTTGTGGTGGACTGCAGGTATGGAGAGCTGTTGTCATCGTATTAAATAGATAAGAATGATTATATGTATTGTAGAAATGTCTCCTATCATGTTCCCTATTTTTTTATTATGTCCACATCCTGGTTCCCATCTTGGAAATCATAACAAACGTGCACTTTTTTGTTTAATTTACAAATTGGACAATAGGAAAAATGACACTACAGCTACAGAGGTGACCGTCTGATAGCCCAGCTCGACTATCCACCTCTACTGAAGACCCTTTCAGCTTTTTGAGAGTTGGGTGGAGGACATCATCTCTGAAAATAGGGTCCCACAGCTGCACCCCATCAGTGTGAGCAGGAATCTTAGGACTCTTAGAAGAGTCAATGCTCTGAGACCATGGGGGGCGCTTAGCCCCCTCTCTTCGTCACTGAGGATGATTTCATTTTTCAGGGATTAGAGAGAGTGGTCCTTGTGGTGGACTGCAGGTATGGAGAGCTGTTGTGATCGTATTAGATAGATAAGAATGATTATATGTATTGTAGAAATGTCTCCTATCATGTTCCCTAATTTTTTATTATGTCCACATCCTGGTCCCCATCTTGAACATCATAACAAACGTGCACTTTTTTGTTTAATTTACACATTGGACCATAGGAAAAATGACACTACAGCTACAGAGGTGACCGTCTGATAGCCCAGCTCGACTATCCATCTCTACTGAAGACCCTTTCAGCTTTTTGAGAGTTGGGTGGAGGACATCATCTCTGAAAATAGGGTCCCACAGCTTCACCCCATCAGTGTGAGCAGGACTCTTAGGACTCTTAGAAGAGTCAATGCTCTGGTACCATGGGGGGCGCTTGGCCCCCTCTCTTCGTCACTGAGGATGATTTCATTTTTCAGGGATTAGAGAGGGTGGTCCTTGTGGTGGACTGCAGGTATGGAGAGCTGTTGTCATCGTATTAGATAGATAAGAATGATTATATGTATTGTAGAAATGTCTCCTATCATGTTCCCTAATTTTTTATTATGTCCACATCCTGGTCCCCATCTTGGACATCATAACAAACGTGCACTTTTTTGTTTAATTTACACATTGGACCATAGGAAAAATGACACTACAGCTACAGAGGTGACCGTCTGATAGCCCAGCTCGACTATCCATATCTACTGAAGACCCTTTCAGCATTTTGAGAGTTGGGTGGAGGACATCATCTCTGAAAATAGGGTCCCACAGCTGCACCCCATCAGTGTGAGCAGGACTCTTAAGACTCTTAGAAGAGTCAATGCTCTGAGACCATTGGGGGCACTGAGCCCCCTCTCTTCGTCACTGAGGATGATTTCATTTTTCAGGGTTTAGAGAGGGTGGTCCTTGTGGTGGACTGCAGGTATGGAGAGCTGTTATCATCGTATTAGATAGATAAGAATGATTATATGTATTGTAGAAATGTCTCCTATCATGTTCCCTAATTTTTTATTATGTCCACATCCTGGTCCCCATCTTGGACATCATAACAAACGTGCACTTTTTTGTTTAATTTACACATTGGACCATAGGAAAAATGACACTACAGCTACAGAGGTGACCGTCTGATAGCCCAGCTCGACTATCCATCTCTACTGAAGACCCTTTCAGCTTTTTGAGAGTTGGGTGGAGGACATCATCTCTGAAAATAGGGTCCCACAGCTTCACCCCATCAGTGTGAGCAGGTCTCTTAGGACTCTTAGAAGAGTCAATGCTCTGGTACCATGGGGGGCGCTTGGCCCCCTCTCTTCGTCACTGAGGATGATTTCATTTTTCAGGGATTAGAGAGGGTGGTCCTTGTGGTGGACTGCAGGTATGTAGAGCTGTTGTCATCGTATTAGATAGATAAGAATGATTATATGTATTGTAGAAATGTCTCCTATCATGTTCCCTAATTTTTTATTATGTCCACATCCTGGTCCCCATCTTGGACATCATAACAAACGTGCACTTTTTTGTTTAATTTACACATTGGACCATAGGAAAAATGACACTACAGCTACAGAGGTGACCGTCTGATAGCCCAGCTCGACTATCCATCTCTACTGAAGACCCTTTCAGCTTTTTGAGAGTTGGGTGGAGGACATCATCTCTGAAAATAGGGTCCCACAGCTGCACCCCATCAGTGTGAGCAGGACTCTTAGGACTCTTAGAAGAGTTAATGCTCTGAGACCATGGGGGCGCTTAGCCCCCTCTCTTCGTCACTGAGGATGATTTCATTTTTCAGGGATTAGAGAGGGTGGTCCTTGTGGTGGACTGCAGGTATGGAGAGCTGTTGTCATCGTATTAGATAGATAAGAATGATTATATGTATTGTAGAAATGTCTCCTATCATGTTCCCTAATTTTTTATTATGTCCACATCCTGGTCCCCATCTTGGACATCATAACAAACGTGCACTTTTTTGTTTAATTTACACATTGGACCATAGGAAAAATGACACTACAGCTACAGAGGTGACCGTCTGATAGCCCAGCTCGACTATCCATCTCTACTGAAGACCCTTTCAGCTTTTTGAGAGTTGGGTGGAGAACATCATCTCTGAAAATAGGGTCCCACAGCTGCACCCCATCAGTGTGAGCAGGACTCTTAGGACTCTTAGAAGAGTCAATGTTTTGAGACCATGGGGGGCGCTTAGCCCCCTCTCTTCGTCACTGAGGATGATTTCACTTTTCAGGGAATAGAGAGGGTGGTCCTTGTGGTGGACTGCAGGTATGGAGAGCTGTTGTCATCGTATTAGATAGATAAGAATGATTATATGTATTGTAGAAATGTCTCCTATCATGTTCCCTATTTTTTTATTATGTCCACATCCTGGTCCCCATCTTGGAAATCATAACAAACGTGCACTTTTTTGTTTAATTTACACATTGGACCATAGGAAAAATGACACTACAGCTACAGAGGTGACCGTCTGGTAGCCCAGCTCGACTATCCATCTCTACTGAAGACCCTTTCAGCTTTTTGAGAGTTGGGTGGAGGACATCATCTCTGAAAATAGGGTCCCACAGCTGCACCCCATCAGTGTGAGCAGGACTCTTAGGACTCTTAGAAGAGTTAATGCTCTGAGACCATGGGGGCGCTTAGCCCCCTCTCTTCGTCACTGAGGATGATTTCATTTTTCAGGGATTAGAGAGGGTGGTCCTTGTGGTGGACTGCAGGTATGGAGAGCTGTTGTCATCGTATTAGATAGATAAGAATGATTATATGTATTGTAGAAATGTCTCCTATCATGTTCCCTAATTTTTTATTATGTCCACATCCTGGTCCCCATCTTGGACATCATAACAAACGTGCACTTTTTTGTTTAATTTACACATTGGACCATAGGAAAAATGACACTACAGCTACAGAGGTGACCGTCTGATAGCCCAGCTCGACTATCCATCTCTACTGAAGACCCTTTCAGCTTTTTGAGAGTTGGGTGGAGGACATCATCTCTGAAAATAGGGTCCCACAGCTGCACCCCATCAGTGTGAGCAGGACTCTTAGGACTCTTAGAAGAGTCAATGCTCTGAGACCATTGGGGGCACTTAGCCCCCTCTCTTCGTCACTGAGGATGATTTCATTTTTCAGGGATTAGGGAGGGTGGTCCTTGTGGTGGACTGCAGGTATGGAGAGCTGTTATCATCGTATTAGATAGATAAGAATGATTATATGTATTGTAGAAATGTCTCCTATCATGTTCCCTAATTTTTTATTATGTCCACATCCTGGTCCCCATCTTGGACATCATAACAAACGTGCACTTTTTTGTTTAATTTACACATTGGACCATAGGAAAAATGACACTACAGCTACAGAGGTGACCGTCTGATAGCCCAGCTCGACAATCCATCTCTACTGAAGACCCTTTCAGCTTTTTGAGAGTTGGGTGGAGGACATCATCTCTGAAAATAGGGTCCCACAGCTGCACCCCATCAGTGTGAGCAGGACTCTTAGGACTCTTAGAAGAGTCAATGCTCTGAGACCATGGGGGGCGCTTAGCCCCCTCTCTTCGTCACTGAGGATGATTTCATTTTTCAGGGATTAGAGAGGGTGGTCCTTGTGGTGGACTGCAGGTATGGAGAGCTGTTGTCATCGTATTAAATAGATAAGAATGATTATATGTATTGTAGAAATGTCTCCTATCATGTTCCCTAATTTTTTATTATGTCCACATCCTGGTCCCCATCTTGGACATCATAACAAACGTGCACTTTTTTGTTTAATTTACACATTGGACCATAGGAAAAATGACACTACAGCTACAGAGGTGACCGTCTGATAGCCCAGCTCGACTATCCATCTCTACTGAAGACCCTTTCAGCTTTTTGAGAGTTGGGTGGAGAACATCATCTCTGAAAATAGGGTCCCACAGCTGCACCCCATCAGTGTGAGCAGGACTCTTAGGACTCTTAGAAGAGTCAATGTTTTGAGACCATGGGGGGCGCTTAGCCCCCTCTCTTCGTCACTGAGGATGATTTCACTTTTCAGGGAATAGAGAGGGTGGTCCTTGTGGTGGACTGCAGGTATGGAGAGCTGTTGTGATCGTATTAGATAGATAAGAATGATTATATGTATTGTAGAAATGTCTCCTATCATGTTCCCTAATTTTTTATTATGTCCACATCCTGGTCCCCATCTTGGACATCATAACAAACGTGCACTTTTTTGTTTAATTTACACATTGGACCATAGGAAAAATGACACTACAGCTACAGAGGTGACCGTCTGATAGCCCAGCTCGACTATCCATCTCTACTGAAGACCCTTTCAGCTTTTTGAGAGTTGGGTGGAGGACATCATCTCTGAAAATAGGGTCCCACAGCTGCACCCCATCAGTGTGAGCAGGACTCTTAGGATTCTTAGAAGAGTTAATGCTCTGAGACCATGGGGGCGCTTAGCCCCCTCTCTTCGTCACTGAGGATGATTTCATTTTTCAGGGATTAGAGAGGGTGGTCCTTGTGGTGGACTGCAGGTATGGAGAGCTGTTGTCATCGTATTAGATAGATAAGAATGATTATATGTATTGTAGAAATGTCTCCTATCATGTTCCCTAATTTTTTATTATGTCCACATCCTGGTCCCCATCTTGGACATCATAACAAACGTGCACTTTTTTGTTTAATTTACACATTGGACCATAGGAAAAATGACACTACAGCTACAGAGGTGACCGTCTGATAGCCCAGCTCGACTATCCATCTCTACTGAAGACCCTTTCAGCTTTTTGAGAGTTGGGTGGAGGACATCATCTCTTAAAATAGGGTCCCACAGCTGCACCCCATCAGTGTAAGCAGGACTCTTAGGACTCTTAGAAGAGTCAATGCTCTAAAACCATGGGGGGCGCTTAGCCCCCTCTCTTCGTCACTGAGGATGATTTCACTTTTCAGGGAATAGAGAGGGTGGTCCTTGTGGTGGACTGCAGGTATGGAGAGCTGTTGTCATCGTATTAGATAGATAAGAATGATTATATGTATTGTAGAAATGTCTCCTATCATGTTCCCTATTTTTTTATTATGTCCACATCCTGGTCCCCATCTTGGAAATCATAACAAACGTGCACTTTTTTGTTTAATTTACACATTGGACCATAGGAAAAATGACACTACAGCTACAGAGGTGACCGTCTGGTAGCCCAGCTCGACTATCCATCTCTACTGAAGACCCTTTCAGCTTTTTGAGAGTTGGGTGGAGGACATCATCTCTGAAAATAGGGTCCCACAGCTGCACCCCATCAGTGTGAGCAGGACTCTTAGGACTCTTAGAAGAGTCAATGTTTTGAGACCATGGGGGGCGCTTAGCCCCCTCTCTTCGTCACTGAGGATGATTTAATTTTTCAGGGATTAGAGAGATTGGTCCTTGTGGTGGACTGCAGGTATGGAGAGCTGTTGTGATCGTATTAGATAGATAAGAATGATTATATGTATTGTAGAAATGTCTCCTATCATGTTCCCTAATTTTTTATTATGTCCACATCCTGGTCCCCATCTTGGACATCATAACAAACGTGCACTTTTTTGTTTAATTTACACATTGGACCATAGGAAAAATGACACTACAGCTACAGAGGTGACCGTCTGATAGCCCAGCTCGACTATCCATCTCTACTGAAGACCCTTTCAGCTTTTTGAGAGTTGGGTGGAGGACATCATCTCTTAAAATAGGGTCCCACAGCTGCACCCCATCAGTGTAAGCAGGACTCTTAGGACTCTTAGAAGAGTCAATGCTCTAAAACCATGGGGGGCGCTTAGCCCCCTCTCTTCGTCCCTGAGGATGATTTCATTTTTCAGGGATTAGAGAGGGTGGTCCTTGTGGTGGACTGCAGGTATGGAGAGCTGTTGTCATCGTATTAGATAGATAAGAATGATTATATGTATTGTAGAAATGTCTCCTATCATGTTCCCTAATTTTTTATTATGTCCACATCCTGGTCCCCATCTTGGACATCATAACAAACGTGCACTTTTTTGTTTAATTTACACATTGGACCATAGGAAAAATGACACTACAGCTACAGAGGTGACCGTCTGATAGCCCAGCTCGACTATCCATCTCTACTGAAGACCCTTTCAGCTTTTTGAGAGTTGGGTGGAGGACATCATCTCTGAAAATAGGGTCCCACAGCTGCACCCCATCAGTGTGAGCAGGACTCTTAGGACTCTTAGAAGAGTTAATGCTCTGAGACCATGGGGGCGCTTAGCCCCCTCTCTTCGTCACTGAGGATGATTTCATTTTTCAGGGATTAGAGAGGGTGGTCCTTGTGGTGGACTGCAGGTATGGAGAGCTGTTGTCATCGTATTAGATAGATAAGAATGATTATATGTATTGTAGAAATGTCTCCTATCATGTTCCCTAATTTTTTATTATGTCCACATCCTGGTCCCCATCTTGGACATCATAACAAACGTGCACTTTTTTGTTTAATTTACACATTGGACCATAGGAAAAATGACACTACAGCTACAGAGGTGACCGTCTGATAGCCCAGCTCGACTATCCATCTCTACTGAAGACCCTTTCAGCTTTTTGAGAGTTGGGTGGAGGACATCATCTCTTAAAATAGGGTCCCACAGCTGCACCCCATCAGTGTAAGCAGGACTCTTAGGACTCTTAGAAGAGTCAATGCTCTAAAACCATGGGGGGCGCTTAGCCCCCTCTCTTCGTCCCTGAGGATGATTTCATTTTTCAGGGATTAGAGAGGGTGGTCCTTGTGGTGGACTGCAGGTATGGAGAGCTGTTGTCATCGTATTAGATAGATAAGAATGATTATATGTATTGTAGAAATGTCTCCTATCATGTTCCCTAATTTTTTATTATGTCCACATCCTGGTCCCCATCTTGGACATCATAACAAACGTGCACTTTTTTGTTTAATTTACACATTGGACCATAGGAAAAATGACACTACAGCTACAGAGGTGACCGTCTGATAGCCCAGCTCGACTATCCATCTCTACTGAAGACCCTTTCAGCTTTTTGAGAGTTGGGTGGAGGACATCATCTCTGAAAATAGGGTCCCACAGCTGCACCCCATCAGTGTGAGCAGGACTCTTAGGACTCTTAGAAGAGTCAATGTTTTGAGACCATGGGGGGCGCTTAGCCCCCTCTCTTCGTCACTGAGGATGATTTCACTTTTCAGGGAATAGAGAGGGTGGTCCTTGTGGTGGACTGCAGGTATGGAGAGCTGTTGTCATCGTATTAGATAGATAAGAATGATTATATGTATTGTAGAAATGTCTCCTATCATGTTCCCTATTTTTTTATTATGTCCACATCCTGGTCCCCATCTTGGAAATCATAACAAACGTGCACTTTTTTGTTTAATTTACACATTGGACCATAGGAAAAATGACACTACAGCTACAGAGGTGACCGTCTGGTAGCCCAGCTCGACTATCCATCTCTACTGAAGACCCTTTCAGCTTTTTGAGAGTTGGGTGGAGGACATCATCTCTGAAAATAGGGTCCCACAGCTGCACCCCATCAGTGTGAGCAGGACTCTTAGGACTCTTAGAAGAGTCAATGTTTTGAGACCATGGGGGGCGCTTAGCCCCCTCTCTTCGTCACTGAGGATGATTTCATTTTTCAGGGATTAGAGAGAGTGGTCCTTGTGGTGGACTGCAGGTATGGAGAGCTGTTGTGATCGTATTAGATAGATAAGAATGATTATATGTATTGTAGAAATGTCTCCTATCATGTTCCCTAATTTTTTATTATGTCCACATCCTGGTCCCCATCTTGGACATCATAACAAACGTGCACTTTTTTGTTTAATTTACACATTGGACCATAGGAAAAATGACACTACAGCTACAGAGGTGACCGTCTGATAGCCCAGCTCGACTATCCATCTCTACTGAAGACCCTTTCAGCTTTTTGAGAGTTGGGTGGAGAACATCATCTCTTAAAATAGGGTCCCACAGCTGCACCCCATCAGTGTAAGCAGGACTCTTAGGACTCTTAGAAGAGTCAATGCTCTAAAACCATGGGGGGCGCTTAGCCCCCTCTCTTCGTCCCTGAGGATGATTTCATTTTTCAGGGATTAGAGAGGGTGGTCCTTGTGGTGGACTGCAGGTATGGAGAGCTGTTGTCATCGTATTAGATAGATAAGAATGATTATATGTATTGTAGAAATGTCTCCTATCATGTTCCCTAATTTTTTATTATGTCCACATCCTGGTCCCCATCTTGGACATCATAACAAACGTGCACTTTTTTGTTTAATTTACACATTGGACCATAGGAAAAATGACACTACAGCTACAGAGGTGACCGTCTGATAGCCCAGCTCGACTATCCATCTCTACTGAAGACCCTTTCAGCTTTTTGAGAGTTGGGTGGAGGACATCATCTCTGAAAATAGGGTCCCACAGCTGCACCCCATCAGTGTGAGCAGGACTCTTAGGACTCTTAGAAGAGTTAATGCTCTGAGACCATGGGGGCGCTTAGCCCCCTCTCTTCGTCACTGAGGATGATTTCATTTTTCAGGGATTAGAGAGGGTGGTCCTTGTGGTGGACTGCAGGTATGGAGAGCTGTTGTCATCGTATTAGATAGATAAGAATGATTATATGTATTGTAGAAATGTCTCCTATCATGTTCCCTAATTTTTTATTATGTCCACATCCTGGTCCCCATCTTGGACATCATAACAAACGTGCACTTTTTTGTTTAATTTACACATTGGACCATAGGAAAAATGACACTACAGCTACAGAGGTGACCGTCTGATAGCCCAGCTCGACTATCCATCTCTACTGAAGACCCTTTCAGCTTTTTGAGAGTTGGGTGGAGGACATCATCTCTTAAAATAGGGTCCCACAGCTGCACCCCATCAGTGTAAGCAGGACTCTTAGGACTCTTAGAAGAGTCAATGCTCTAAAACCATGGGGGGCGCTTAGCCCCCTCTCTTCGTCCCTGAGGATGATTTCATTTTTCAGGGATTAGAGAGGGTGGTCCTTGTGGTGGACTGCAGGTATGGAGAGCTGTTGTCATCGTATTAGATAGATAAGAATGATTATATGTATTGTAGAAATGTCTCCTATCATGTTCCCTAATTTTTTATTATGTCCACATCCTGGTCCCCATCTTGGACATCATAACAAACGTGCACTTTTTTGTTTAATTTACACATTGGACCATAGGAAAAATGACACTACAGCTACAGAGGTGACCGTCTGATAGCCCAGCTCGACTATCCATCTCTACTGAAGACCCTTTCAGCTTTTTGAGAGTTGGGTGGAGGACATCATCTCTGAAAATAGGGTCCCACAGCTGCACCCCATCAGTGTGAGCAGGACTCTTAGGACTCTTAGAAGAGTCAATGCTCTGAGACCATGGGGGCGCTTAGCCCCCTCTCTTCGTCACTGAGGATGATTTCATTTTTCAGGGATTAGAGAGGGTGGTCCTTGTGGTGGACTGCAGGTATGGAGAGCTGTTGTCATCGTATTAGATAGATAAGAATGATTATATGTATTGTAGAAATGTCTCCTATCATGTTCCCTAATTTTTTATTATGTCCACATCCTGGTCCCCATCTTGGACATCATAACAAACGTGCACTTTTTTGTTTAATTTACACATTGGACCATAGGAAAAATGACACTACAGCTACAGAGGTGACCGTCTGATAGCCCAGCTCGACTATCCATCTCTACTGAAGACCCTTTCAGCTTTTTGAGAGTTGGGTGGAGGACATCATCTCTGAAAATAGGGTCCCACAGCTGCACCCCATCAGTGTGAGCAGGACTCTTAGGACTCTTAGAAGAGTCAATGCTCTGAGACCATTGGGGGCACTTAGCCCCCTCTCTTCATCACTGAGGATGATTTCATTTTTCAGGGATTAGAGAGGGTGGTCCTTGTGGTGGACTGCAGATATGGAGAGCTGTTATCATCGTATTAGATAGATAAGAATGATTATATGTATTGTAGAAATGTCTCCTATCATGTTCCCTAATTTTTTATTATGTCCACATCCTGGTCCCCATCTTGGACATCATAACAAACGTGCACTTTTTTGTTTAATTTAAACATTGGACCATAGGAAAAATGACACTACAGCTACAGAGGTGACCGTCTGATAGCCCAGCTCGACTATCCATCTCTACTGAAGACCCTTTCAGCTTTTTGAGAGTTGGGTGGAGGACATCATCTCTTAAAATAGGGTCCCACAGCTGCACCCCATCAGTGTAAGCAGGACTCTTAGGACTCTTAGAAGAGTCAATGCTCTAAAACTATGGGGGGCGCTTAGCCCCCTCTCTTCGTCCCTGAGGATGATTTCATTTTTCAGGGATTAGAGAGGGTGGTCCTTGTGGTGGACTGCAGGTATGGAGAGCTGTTGTCATCGTATTAGATAGATAAGAATGATTATATGTATTGTAGAAATGTCTCCTATCATGTTCCCTAATTTTTTATTATGTCCACATCCTGGTCCCCATCTTGGACATCATAACAAACGTGCACTTTTTTGTTTAATTTACACATTGGACCATAGGAAAAATGACACTACAGCTACAGAGGTGACCGTCTGATAGCCCAGCTCGACTATCCATCTCTACTGAAGACCCTTTCAGCTTTTTGAGAGTTGGGTGGAGGACATCATCTCTGAAAATAGGGTCCCACAGCTGCACCCCATCAGTGTGAGCAGGACTCTTAGGACTCTTAGAAGAGTTAATGCTCTGAGACCATGGGGGCGCTTAGCCCCCTCTCTTCGTCACTGAGGATGATTTCATTTTTCAGGGATTAGAGAGGGTGGTCCTTGTGGTGGACTGCAGGTATGGAGAGCTGTTGTCATCGTATTAGATAGATAAGAATGATTATATGTATTGTAGAAATGTCTCCTATCATGTTCCCTAATTTTTTATTATGTCCACATCCTGGTCCCCATCTTGGACATCATAACAAACGTGCACTTTTTTGTTTAATTTACACATTGGACCATAGGAAAAATGACACTACAGCTACAGAGGTGACCGTCTGATAGCCCAGCTCGACTATCCATCTCTACTGAAGACCCTTTCAGCTTTTTGAGAGTTGGGTGGAGGACATCATCTCTGAAAATAGGGTCCCACAGCTGCACCCCATCAGTGTGAGCAGGACTCTTAGGACTCTTAGAAGAGTCAATGCTCTGAGACCATTGGGGGCACTTAGCCCCCTCTCTTCATCACTGAGGATGATTTCATTTTTCAGGGATTAGAGAGGGTGGTCCTTGTGGTGGACTGCAGATATCGAGAGCTGTTATCATCGTATTAGATAGATAAGAATGATTATATGTATTGTAGAAATGTCTCCTATCATGTTCCCTAATTTTTTATTATGTCCACATCCTGGTCCCCATCTTGGACATCATAACAAACGTGCACTTTTTTGTTTAATTTACACATTGGACCATAGGAAAAATGACACTACAGCTACAGAGGTGACCGTCTGATAGCCCAGCTCGACTATCCATCTCTACTGAAGACCCTTTCAGCTTTTTGAGAGTTGGGTGGAGGACATCATCTCTGAAAATAGGGTCCCACAGCTGCACCCCATCAGTGTGAGCAGGACTCTTAGGACTCTTAGAAGAGTCAATGCTCTGAGACCATGGGGGGCGCTTAGCCCCCTCTCTTCGTCACTGAGGATGATTTCATTTTTCAGGGATTAGAGAGGGTGGTCCTTGTGGTGGACTGCAGGTATGGAGAGCTGTTGTCATCGTATTAAATAGATAAGAATGATTATATGTATTGTAGAAATGTCTCCTATCATGTTCCCTAATTTTTTATTATGTCCACATCCTGGTCCCCATCTTGGACATCATAACAAACGTGCACTTTTTTGTTTAATTTACACATTGGACCATAGGAAAAATGACACTACAGCTACAGAGGTGACCGTCTGATAGCCCAGCTCGACTATCCATCTCTACTGAAGACCCTTTCAGCTTTTTCAGAGTTGGGTGGAGAACATCATCTCTGAAAATAGGGTCCCACAGCTGCACCCCATCAGTGTGAGCAGGACTCTTAGGACTCTTAGAAGAGTCAATGCTCTGAGACCATGGGGGGCGCTTAGCCCCCTCTCTTCGTCACTGAGGATGATTTCACTTTTCAGGGAATAGAGAGGGTGGTCCTTGTGGTGGACTGCAGGTATGGAGAGCTGTTGTCATCGTATTAGATAGATAAGAATGATTATATGTATTGTAGAAATGTCTCCTATCATGTTCCCTATTTTTTTATTATGTCCACATCCTGGTCCCCATCTTGGAAATCATAACAAACGTGCACTTTTTTGTTTAATTTACACATTGGACCATAGGAAAAATGACACTACAGCTACAGAGGTGACCGTCTGATAGCCCAGCTCGACTATCCATCTCTACTGAAGACCCTTTCAGCTTTTTGAAAGTTGGGTGGAGGACATCATCTCTGAAAATAGGGTCCCACAGCTGCACCCCATCAGTGTGAGCAGGAATCTTAGGACTCTTAGAAGAGTCAATGCTCTGAGACCATGGGGGGCGCTTAGCCCCCTCTCTTCGTCACTGAGGATGATTTCATTTTTCAGGGATTAGAGAGAGTGGTCCTTGTGGTGGACTGCAGGTATGGAGAGCTGTTGTGATCGTATTAGATAGATAAGAATGATTATATGTATTGTAGAAATGTCTCCTATCATGTTCCCTATTTTTTTATTATGTCCACATCCTGGTCCCCATCTTGAACATCATAACAAACGTGCACTTTTTTGTTTAATTTACACATTGGACCATAGGAAAAATGACACTACAGCTACAGAGGTGACCGTCTGATAGCCCAGCTCGACTATCCATCTCTACTGAAGACCCTTTCAGCTTTTTGAGAGTTGGGTGGAGGACATCATCTCTGAAAATAGGGTCCCACAGCTGCACCCCATCAGTGTGAGCAGGACTCTTAGGACTCTTAGAAGAGTCAATGCTCTGAGACCATTGGGGGCACTTAGCCCCCTCTCTTCATCACTGAGGATGATTTCATTTTTCAGGGATTAGAGAGGGTGGTCCTTGTGGTGGACTGCAGGTATGGAGAGCTGTTGTCATCGTATTAGATAGATAAGAATGATTATATGTATTGTAGAAATGTCTCCTATCATGTTCCCTAATTTTTTATTATGTCCACATCCTGGTCCCCATCTTGGACATCATAACAAACGTGCACTTTTTTGTTTAATTTACACATTGGACCATAGGAAAAATGACACTACAGCTACAGAGGTGACCGTCTGATAGCCCAGCTCGACTATCCATCTCTACTGAAGACCCTTTCAGCTTTTTGAGAGTTGGGTGGAGGACATCATCTCTGAAAATAGGGTCCCACAGCTGCACCCCATCAGTGTGAGCAGGACTCTTAGGACTCTTAGAAGAGTCAATGCTCTGAGACCATTGGGGGCACTTAGCCCCCTCTCTTCATCACTGAGGATGATTTCATTTTTCAGGGATTAGAGAGGGTGGTCCTTGTGGTGGACTGCAGATATGGAGAGCTGTTATCATCGTATTAGATAGATAAGAATGATTATATGTATTGTAGAAATGTCTCCTATCATGTTCCCTAATTTTTTATTATGTCCACATCCTGGTCCCCATCTTGGACATCATAACAAACGTGCACTTTTTTGTTTAATTTACACATTGGACCATAGGAAAAATGACACTACAGCTACAGAGGTGACCGTCTGATAGCCCAGCTCGACTATCCCTCTCTACTGAAGACCCTTTCAGCTTTTTGAGAGTTGGGTGGAGGACATCATCTCTGAAAATAGGGTCCCACAGCTGCACCCCATCAGTGTGAGCAGGACTCTTAGGACTCTTAGAAGAGTTAATGCTCTGAGACCATGGGGGCGCTTAGCCCCCTCTCTTCGTCACTGAGGATGATTTCATTTTTCAGGGATTAGAGAGGGTGGTCCTTGTGGTGGACTGCAGGTATGGAGAGCTGTTGTCATCGTATTAGATAGATAAGAATGATTATATGTATTGTAGAAATGTCTCCTATCATGTTCCCTAATTTTTTATTATGTCCACATCCTGGTCCCCATCTTGGACATCATAACAAACGTGCACTTTTTTGTTTAATTTACACATTGGACCATAGGAAAAATGACACTACAGCTACAGAGGTGACCGTCTGATAGCCCAGCTCGACTATCCATCTCTACTGAAGACCCTTTCAGCTTTTTGAGAGTTGGGTGGAGGACATCATCTCTGAAAATAGGGTCCCACAGCTGCACCCCATCAGTGTGAGCAGGACTCTTAGGACTCTTAGAAGAGTCAAAGCTCTGAGACCATTGGGGGCACTTAGCCCCCTCTCTTCATCACTGAGGATGATTTCATTTTTCAGGGATTAGAGAGGGTGGTCCTTGTGGTGGACTGCAGATATCGAGAGCTGTTATCATCGTATTAGATAGATAAGAATGATTATATGTATTGTAGAAATGTCTCCTATCATGTTCCCTAATTTTTTATTATGTCCACATCCTGGTCCCCATCTTGGACATCATAACAAACGTGCACTTTTTTGTTTAATTTACACATTGGACCATAGGAAAAATGACACTACAGCTACAGAGGTGACCGTCTGATAGCCCAGCTCGACTATCCATCTCTACTGAAGACCCTTTCAGCTTTTTGAGAGTTGGGTGGAGGACATCATCTCTGAAAATAGGGTCCCACAGCTGCACCCCATCAGTGTGAGCAGGACTCTTAGAACTCTTAGAAGAGTCAATGCTCTGAGACCATGGGGGGCGCTTAGCCCCCTCTCTTCGTCACTGAGGATGATTTCATTTTTCAGGGATTAGAGAGGGTGGTCCTTGTGGTGGACTGCAGGTATGGAGAGCTGTTGTCATTGTATTAGATAGATAAGAATGATTATATGTATTGTAGAAATGTCTCCTATCATGTTCCCTAATTTTTTATTATGTCCACATCCTGGTCCCCATCTTGGACATCATAACAAACGTGCACTTTTTTGTTTAATTTACACATTGGACCATAGGAAAAATGACACTACAGCTACAGAGGTGACCGTCTGATAGCCCAGCTCGACTATCCATCTCTACTGAAGACCCTTTCAGCTTTTTGAGAGTTGGGTGGAGGACATCATCTCTGAAAATAGGGTCCCACAGCTGCACCCCATCAGTGTGAGCATGACTCTTAGGACTCTTAGAAAAGTCAATGCTCTGAGACCATTGGGGGCACTTAGCCCCCTCTCTTCGTCACTGAGGATGATTTCATTTTTCAGGGATTAGAAAGGGTGGTCCTTGTGGTGGACTGCAGGTATGGAGAGCTGTTATCATCGTATTAGATAGATAAGAATGATTATATGTATTGTAGAAATGTCTCCTATCATGTTCCCTAATTTTTTATTATGTCCACATTTTGGTCCCCATCTTGGACATCATAACAAACGTGCACTTTTTTGTTTAATTTACACATTGGACCATAGGAAAAATGACACTACAGCTACAGAGGTGACCGTCTGATAGCCCAGCTCGACAATCCATCTCTACTGAAGACCCTTTCAGCTTTTTGAGAGTTGGGTGGAGGACATCATCTCTGAAAATAGGGTCCCACAGCTGCACCCCATCAGTGTGAGCAGGACTCTTAGGACTCTTAGAAGAGTCAATGCTCTGAGACCATGGGGGGCGCTTATACCCCTCTCTTCGTCACTGAGGATGATTTCATTTTTCAGGGATTAGAGAGGGTGGTCCTTGTGGTGGACTGCAGGTATGGAGAGCTGTTGTCATCGTATTAAATAGATAAGAATGATTATATGTATTGTAGAAATGTCTCCTATCATGTTCCCTAATTTTTTATTATGTCCACATCCTCGTCCCCATCTTGGACATCATAACAAACGTGCACTTTTTTGTTTAATTTACACATTGGACCATAGGAAAAATGACACTATAGCTACAGAGGTGACCGTCTGATAGCCCAGCTCGACTATCCATCTCTACTGAAGACCCTTTCAGCTTTTTGAGAGTTTGGTGGAGAACATCATCTCTGAAAATAGGGTCCCACAGCTGCACCCCATCAGTGTGAGCAGGACTCTTAGGACTCTTAGAAGAGTCAATGCTCTGAGACCATGGGGGGCGCTTAGCCCCCTCTCTTCGTCACTGAGGATGATTTCACTTTTCAGGGAATAGAGAGGGTGGTCCTTGTGGTGGACTGCAGGTATGGAGAGCTGTTGTGATCGTATTAGATAGATAAGAATGATTATATGTATTGTAGAAATGTCTCCTATCATGTTCCCTAATTTTTTATTATGTCCACATCCTGGTCCCCATCTTGGACATCATAACAAACGTGCACTTTTTTGTTTAATTTACACATTGGACCATAGGAAAAATGACACTACAGCTACAGAGGTGACCGTCTGATAGCCCAGCTCGACTATCCAACTCTACTGAAGACCCTTTCAGCTTTTTGAGAGTTGGGTGGAGGACATCATCTCTTAAAATAGGGTCCCACAGCTGCACCCCATCAGTGTAAGCAGGACTCTTAGGACTCTTAGAAGAGTCAATGCTCTAAAACCATGGGGGGCGCTTAGCCCCCTCTCTTCGTCCCTGAGGATGATTTCATTTTTCAGGGATTAGAGAGGGTGGTCCTTGTGGTGGACTGCAGGTATGGAGAGCTGTTGTCATCGTATTAGATAGATAAGAATGATTATATGTATTGTAGAAATGTCTCCTATCATGTTCCCTAATTTTTTATTATGTCCACATCCTGGTCCCCATCTTGGACATCATAACAAACGTGCACTTTTTTGTTTAATTTACACATTGGACCATAGGAAAAATGACACTACAGCTACAGAGGTGACTGTCTGATAGCCCAGCTCGACTATCCATCTCTACTGAAGACCCTTTCAGCTTTTTGAGAGTTGGGTGGAGGACATCATCTCTGAAAATAGGGTCCCACAGCTGCACCCCATCAGTGTGAGCAGGACTCTTAGGACTCTTAGAAGAGTTAATGCTCTGAGACCATGGGGGCGCTTAGCCCCCTCTCTTCGTCACTGAGGATGATTTCATTTTTCAGGGATTAGAGAGGGTGGTCCTTGTGGTGGACTGCAGGTATGGAGAGCTGTTGTCATCGTATTAGATAGATAAGAATGATTATATGTATTGTAGAAATGTCTCCTATCATGTTCCCTAATTTTTTATTATGTCCACATCCTGGTCCCCATCTTGGACATCATAACAAACGTGCACTTTTTTGTTTAATTTACACATTGGACCATAGGAAAAATGACACTACAGCTACAGAGGTGACCGTCTGATAGCCCAGCTCGACTATCCATCTCTACTGAAGACCCTTTCAGCTTTTTGAGAGTTGGGTGGAGGACATCATCTCTGAAAATAGGGTCCCACAGCTGCACCCCATCAGTGTGAGCAGGACTCTTAGGACTCTTAGAAGAGTCAATGCTCTGAGACCATTGGGGGCACTTAGCCCCCTCTCTTCATCACTGAGGATGATTTCATTTTTCAGGGATTAGAGAGGGTGGTCCTTGTGGTGGACTGCAGATATGGAGAGCTGTTATCATCGTATTAGATAGATAAGAATGATTATATGTATTGTAGAAATGTCTCCTATCATGTTCCCTAATTTTTTATTATGTCCACATCCTGGTCCCCATCTTGGACATCATAACAAACGTGCACTTTTTTGTTTAATTTACACATTGGACCATAGGAAAAATGACACTACAGCTACAGAGGTGACCGTCTGATAGCCCAGCTCGACTATCCATCTCTACTGAAGAACCTTTCAGCTTTTTGAGAGTTGGGTGGAGGACATCATCTCTGAAAATAGGGTCCCACAGCTGCACCCCATCAGTGTGAGCAGGACTCTTAGGACTCTTAGAAGAGTCAATGCTCTGAGACCATGGGGGCGCTTAGCCCCCTCTCTTCGTCACTGAGGATGATTTCATTTTTCAGGGATTAGAGAGGGTGGTCCTTGTAGTGGACTGCAGGTATGGAGAGCTGTTGTCATCGTATTAAATAGATAAGAATGATTATATGTATTGTAGAAATGTCTCCTATCATGTTCCCTAATTTTTTATTATGTCCACATCCTGGTCCCCATCTTGGACATCATAACAAACGTGCACTTTTTTGTTTAATTTACACATTGGACCATAGGAAAAATGACACTACAGCTACAGAGGTGACCGTCTGATAGCCCAGCTCGACTATCCATCTCTACTGAAGACCCTTTCAGCTTTTTGAGAGTTGGGTGGAGAACATCATCATTGAAAATAGGGTCCCACAGCTGCACCCCATCAGTGTGAGCAGGACTCTTAGGACTCTTAGAAGAGTCAATGCTCTGAGACCATGGGGGGCGCTTAGCCCCCTCTCCTCGTCACTGAGGATGATTTCACTTTTCAGGGAATAGAGAGGGTGGTCCTTGTGGTGGACTGCAGGTATGGAGAGCTGTTGTCATCGTATTAGATAGATAAGAATGATTATATGTATTGTAGAAATGTCTCCTATCATGTTCCCTATTTTTTTATTATGTCCACATCCTGGTCCCCATCTTGGAAATCATAACAAACGTGCACTTTTTTGTTTAATTTACAAATTGGACCATAGGAAAAATGACACTACAGCTACAGAGGTGACCGTCTGATAGCCCAGCTCGACTATCCATCTCTACTGAAGACCCTTTCAGCTTTTTGAGAGTTGGGTGGAGGACACCATCTCTGAAAATAGGGTCCCACAGCTGCACCCCATCAGTGTGAGCAGGAATCTTAGGACTCTTAGAAGAGTCAATGCTCTGAGACCATGGGGGGCGCTTAGCCCCCTCTCTTCGTCACTGAGGATGATTTCATTTTTCAGGGATTAGAGAGAGTGGTCCTTGTGGTGGACTGCAGGTATGGAGAGCTGTTGTGATCGTATTAGATAGATAAGAATGATTATATGTATTGTAGAAATGTCTCCTATCATGTTCCCTAATTTTTTATTATGTCCACATCCTGGTCCCCATCTTGAACATCATAACAAACGTGCACTTTTTTGTTTAATTTACACATTGGACCATAGGAAAAATGACACTACAGCTACAGAGGTGACCGTCTGATAGCCCAGCTCGACTATCCATCTCTACTGAAGACCCTTTCAGCTTTTTGAGAGTTGGGTGGAGGACATCATCTCTGAAAATAGGGTCCCACAGCTTCACCCCATCAGTGTGAGCAGGACTCTTAGGACTCTTAGAAGAGTCAATGCTCTGGTACCATGGGGGGCGCTTGGCCCCCTCTCTTCGTCACTGAGGATGATTTCATTTTTCAGGGATTAGAGAGGGTGGTCCTTGTGGTGGACTGCAGGTATGGAGAGCTGTTGTCATCGTATTAGATAGATAAGAATGATTATATGTATTGTAGAAATGTCTCCTATCATGTTCCCTAATTTTTTATTATGTCCACATCCTGGTCCCCATCTTGGACATCATAACAAACGTGCACTTTTTTGTTTAATTTACACATTGGACCATAGGAAAAATGACACTACAGCTACAGAGGTGACCGTCTGATAGCCCAGCTCGACTATCCATCTCTACTGAAGACCCTTTCAGCTTTTTGAGAGTTGGGTGGAGGACATCATCTCTGAAAATAGGGTCCCACAGCTGCACCCCATCAGTGTGAGCAGGACTCTTAGGACTCTTAGAAGAGTTAATGCTCTGAGACCATGGGGGCGCTTAGCCCCCTCTCTTCGTCACTGAGGATGATTTCATTTTTCAGGGATTAGAGAGGGTGGTCCTTGTGGTGGACTGCAGGTATGGAGAGCTGTTGTCATCGTATTAGATAGATAAGAATGATTATATGTATTGTAGAAATGTCTCCTATCATGTTCCCTAATTTTTTATTATGTCCACATCCTGGTCCCCATCTTGGACATCATAACAAACGTGCACTTTTTTGTTTAATTTACACATTGGACCATAGGAAAAATGACACTACAGCTACAGAGGTGACCGTCTGATAGCCCAGCTCGACTATCCATCTCTACTGAAGACCCTTTCAGCATTTTGAGATTTGGGTGGAGGACATCATCTCTGAAAATAGGGTCCCACAGCTGCACCCCATCAGTGTGAGCAGGACTCTTAGGACTCTTAGAAGAGTCAATGCTCTGAGACCATTGGGGGCACTTAGCCCCCTCTCTTCGTCACTGAGGATGATTTCATTTTTCAGGGATTAGAGAGGGTGGTCCTTGTGGTGGACTGCAGTTATGGAGAGCTGTTATCATCGTATTAGATAGATAAGAATGATTATATGTATTGTAGAAATGTCTCCTATCATGTTCCCTAATTTTTTATTATGTCCACATCCTGGTCCCCATCTTGGACATCATAACAAACGTGCACTTTTTTGTTTAATTTACACATTGGACCATAGGAAAAATGACACTACAGCTACAGAGGTGACCGTCTGATAGCCCAGCTCGACTATCCATCTCTACTGAAGACCCTTTCAGCTTTTTGAGAGTTGGGTGGAGGACATCATCTCTGAAAATAGGGTCCCACAGCTTCACCCCATCAGTGTGAGCAGGACTCTTAGGACTCTTAGAAGAGTCAATGCTCTGGTACCATGGGGGGCGCTTGGCCCCCTCTCTTCGTCACTGAGGATGATTTCATTTTTCAGGGATTAGAGAGCGTGGTCCTTGTGGTGGACTGCAGGTATGGAGAGCTGTTGTCATCGTATTAGATAGATAAGAATGATTATATGTATTGTAGAAATGTCTCCTATCATGTTCCCTAATTTTTTATTATGTCCACATCCTGGTCCCCATCTTGGACATCATAACAAACGTGCACTTTTTTGTTTAATTTACACATTGGACCATAGGAAAAATAACACTACAGCTACAGAGGTGACCGTCTGATAGCCCAGCTCGACTATCCATCTCTACTGAAGACCCTTTCAGCTTTTTGAGAGTTGGGTGGAGGACATCATCTCTGAAAATAGGGTCCCACAGCTGCACCCCATCAGTGTGAGCATGACTCTTAGGACTCTTAGAAGAGTTAATGCTCTGAGACCATGGGGGCGCTTAGCCCCCTCTCTTCGTCACTGAGGATGATTTCATTTTTCAGGGATTAGAGAGGGTGGTCCTTGTGGTGGACTGCAGGTATGGAGAGCTGTTGTCATCGTATTAGATAGATAAGAATGATTATATGTATTGTAGAAATGTCTCCTATCATGTTCCCTAATTTTTTATTATGTCCACATCCTGGTCCCCATCTTGGACATCATAACAAACGTGCACTTTTTTGTTTAATTTACACATTGGACCATAGGAAAAATGACACTACAGCTACAGAGGTGACCGTCTGATAGCCCAGCTCGACTATCCATCTCTACTGAAGACCCTTTCAGCTTTTTGAGAGTTGGGTGGAGGACATCATCTCTGAAAATAGGGTCCCACAGCTGCACCCCATCAGTGTGAGCAGGACTCTTAGGACTCTTAGAAGAGTCAATGCTCTGAGACCATGGGGGGTGCTTAGCCCCCTCTCTTCGTCACTGAGGATGATTTCATTTTTCAGGGATTAGAGAGGGTGGTCCTTGTGGTGGACTGCAGGTATGGAGAGCTGTTATCATCGTATTAGATAGATAAGAATGATTATATGTATTGTAGAAATGTCTCCTATCATGTTACCTAATTTTTTATTATGTCCACATCCTGGTCCCCATCTTGGACATCATAACAAACGTGCACTTTTTTGTTTAATTTACACATTGGACCATAGGAAAAATGACACTACAGCTACAGAGGTGACCGTCTGATAGCCCAGCTCGACAATCCATCTCTACTGAAGACCCTTTCAGCTTTTTGAGAGTTGGGTGGAGGACATCATCTCTGAAAATAGGGTCCCACAGCTGCACCCCATCAGTGTGAGCAGGACTCTTAGGACTCTTAGAAGAGTCAATGCTCTGAGACCATGGGGGGCGCTTAGCCCCCTCTCTTCGTCACTGAGGATGATTTCATTTTTCAGGGATTAGAGAGGGTGGTCCTTGTGGTGGACTGCAGGTATGGAGAGCTGTTGTCATCGTATTAGATAGATAAGAATGATTATATGTATTGTAGAAATGTCTCCTATCATGTTCCCTAATTTTTTATTATGTCCACATCCTGGTCCCCATCTTGGACATCATAACAAACGTGCACTTTTTTGTTTAATTTACACATTGGACCATAGGAAAAATGACACTACAGCTACAGAGGTGACCGTCTGATAGCCCAGCTCGACTATCCATCTCTACTGAAGACCCTTTCAGCTTTTTGAGAGTTGGGTGGAGGACATCATCTCTGAAAATAGGGTCCCACAGCTGCACCCCATCAGTGTGAGCAGGACTCTTAGGACTCTTAGAAGAGTTAATGCTCTGAGACCATGGGGGCACTTAGCCCCCTCTCTTCGTCACTGAGGATGATTTCATTTTTCAGGGATTAGAGAGGGTGGTCCTTGTGGTGGACTGCAGGTATGGAGAGCTGTTGTCATCGTATTAGATAGATAAGAATGATTATATGTATTGTAGAAATGTCTCCTATCATGTTCCCTAATTTTTTATTATGTCCACATCCTGGTCCCCATCTTGGACATCATAACAAACGTGCACTTTTTTGTTTAATTTACACATTGGACCATAGGAAAAATGACACTACAGCTACAGAGGTGACCGTCTGATAGCCCAGCTCGACTATCCATCTCTACTGAAGACCCTTTCAGCTTTTTGAGAGTTGGGTGGAGGACATCATCTCTTAAAATAGGGTCCCACAGCTGCACCCCATCAGTGTGAGCAGGACTCTTAGGACTCTTAGAAGAGTCAATGCTCTAAAACCATGGGGGCGCTTAGCCCCCTCTCTTCGTCCCTGAGGATGATTTCATTTTTCAGGGATTAGAGAGGGTGGTCCTTGTGGTGGACTGCAGGTATGGAGAGCTGTTGTCATCGTATTAGATAGATAAGAATGATTATATGTATTGTAGAAATGTCTCCTATCATGTTCCCTAATTTTTTATTATGTCCACATCCTGGTCCCCATCTTGGACATCATAACAAACGTGCACTTTTTTGTTTAATTTACACATTGGACCATAGGAAAAATGACACTACAGCTACAGAGGTGACCGTCTGATAGCCCAGCTCGACTATCCATCTCTACTGAAGACCCTTTCAGCTTTTTGAGAGTTGGGTGGAGGACATCATCTCTGAAAATAGGGTCCCACAGCTGCACCCCATCAGTGTGAGCAGGACTCTTAGGACTCTTAGAAGAGTTAATGCTCTGAGACCATGGGGGCGCTTAGCCCCCTCTCTTCGTCACTGAGGATGATTTCATTTTTCAGGGATTAGAGAGGGTGGTCCTTGTGGTGGACTGCAGGTATGGAGAGCTGTTGTGATCGTATTAGATAGATAAGAATGATTATATGTATTGTAGAAATGTCTCCTATCATGTTCCCTATTTTTTTATTATGTCCACATCCTGGTCCCCATCTTGGACATCATAACAAACGTGCACTTTTTTGTTTAATTTACACATTGGACCATAGGAAAAATGACACTACAGCTACAGAGGTGACCGTCTGATAGCCCAGCTCGACTATCCATCTCTACTGAAGACCCTTTCAGCTTTTTGAGAGTTGGGTGGAGGACATCATCTCTTAAAATAGGGTCCCACAGCTGCACCCCATCAGTGTAAGCAGGACTCTTAGGACTCTTAGAAGAGTCAATGCTCTAAAACCATGGGGGGCGCTTAGCCCCCTCTCTTCGTCCCTGAGGATGATTTCATTTTTCAGGGATTAGAGAGGGTGGTCCTTGTGGTGGACTGCAGGTATGGAGAGCTGTTGTCATCGTATTAGATAGATAAGAATGATTATATGTATTGTAGAAATGTCTCCTATCATGTTCCCTAATTTTTTATTATGTCCACATCCTGGTCCCCATCTTGGACATCATAACAAACGTGCACTTTTTTGTTTAATTTACACATTGGACCATAGGAAAAATGACACTACAGCTACAGAGGTGACCGTCTGATAGCCCAGCTCGACTATCCATCTCTACTGAAGACCCTTTCAGCTTTTTGAGAGTTGGGTGGAGGACATCATCTCTGAAAATAGGGTCCCACAGCTGCACCCCATCAGTGTGAGCAGGACTCTTAGGACTCTTAGAAGAGTCAATGCTCTGAGACCATTGGGGGCACTTAGCCCCCTCTCTTCATCACTGAGGATGATTTCATTTTTCAGGGATTAGAGAGGGTGGTCCTTGTGGTGGACTGCAGATATGGAGAGCTGTTATCATCGTATTAGATAGATAAGAATGATTATATGTATTGTAGAAATGTCTCCTATCATGTTCCCTAATTTTTTATTATGTCCACATCCTGGTCCCCATCTTGGACATCATAACAAACGTGCACTTTTTTGTTTAATTTACACATTGGACCATAGGAAAAATGACACTACAGCTACAGAGGTGACCGTCTGATAGCCCAGCTCGACTATCCATCTCTACTGAAGACCCTTTCAGCTTTTTGAGAGTTGGGTGGAGGACATCATCTCTGAAAATAGGGTCCCACAGCTGCACCCCATCAGTGTGAGCAGGACTCTTAGGACTCTTAGAAGAGTCAATGCTCTGAGACCATGGGGGGCGCTTAGCCCCCTCTCTTCGTCACTGAGGATGATTTCATTTTTCAGGGATTAGAGAGGGTGGTCCTTGTGGTGGACTGCAGGTATGGAGAGCTGTTGTCATCGTATTAAATAGATAAGAATGATTATATGTATTGTAGAAATGTCTCCTATCATGTTCCCTAATTTTTTATTATGTCCACATCCTGGTCCCCATCTTGGACATCATAACAAACGTGCACTTTTTTGTTTAATTTACACATTGGACCATAGGAAAAATGACACTACAGCTACAGAGGTGACCGTCTGATAGCCCAGCTCGACTATCCATCTCTACTGAGGACCCTTTCAGCTTTTTGAGAGTTGGGTGGAGAACATCATCTCTGAAAATAGGGTCCCACAGCTGCACCCCATCAGTGTGAGCAGGACTCTTAGGACTCTTAGAAGAGTCAATGCTCTGAGACCATGGGGGGCGCTTAGCCCCCTCTCTTCGTCACTGAGGATGATTTCACTTTTCAGGGAATAGAGAGGATGGTCCTTGTGGTGGACTGCAGGTATGGAAAGCTGTTGTCATCGTATTAGATAGATAAGAATGATTATATGTATTGTAGAAATGTCTCCTATCATGTTCCCTATTTTTTTATTATGTCCACATCCTGGTCCCCATCTTGGAAATCATAACAAACGTGCACTTTTTTGTTTAATTTACACATTGGACCATAGGAAAAATGACACTACAGCTACAGAGGTGACCGTCTGATAGCCCAGCTCGACTATCCATCTCTACTGAAGACCCTTTCAGCTTTTTGAGAGTTGGGTGGAGGACATCATCTCTGAAAATAGGGTCCCACAGCTGCACCCCATCAGTGTGAGCAGGAATCTTAGGACTCTTAGAAGAGTCAATGCTCTGAGACCATGGGGGGCGCTTAGCCCCCTCTCTTCGTCACTGAGGATGATTTCATTTTTCAGGGATTAGAGAGAGTGGTCCTTGTGGTGGACTGCAGGTATAGAGAGCTGTTGTGATCGTATTAGATAGATAAGAATGATTATATGTATTGTAGAAATGTCTCCTATCATGTTCCCTAATTTTTTATTATGTCCACATCCTGGTCCCCATCTTGAACATCATAACAAACGTGCACTTTTTTGTTTAATTTACACATTGGACCATAGGAAAAATGACACTACAGCTACAGAGGTGACCGTCTGATAGCCCAGCTCGACTATCCATCTCTACTGAAGACCCTTTCAGCTTTTTGAGAGTTGGGTGGAGGACATCATCTCTGAAAATAGGGTCCCACAGCTGCACCCCATCAGTGTGAGCAGGACTCTTAGGACTCTTAGAAGAGTTAATGCTCTGAGACCATGGGGGCGCTTAGCCCCCTCTCTTCGTCACTGAGGATGATTTCATTTTTCAGGGATTAGAGAGGGTGGTCCTTGTGGTGGACTGCAGGTATGGAGAGCTGTTGTCATCGTATTAGATAGATAAGAATGATTATATGTATTGTAGAAATGTCTCCTATCATGTTCCCTAATTTTTTATTATGTCCACATCCTGGTCCCCATCTTGGACATCATAACAAACGTGCACTTTTTTGTTTAATTTACACATTGGACCATAGGAAAAATGACACTACAGCTACAGAGGTGACCGTCTGATAGCCCAGCTCGACTATCCATCTCTACTGAAGACCCTTTCAGCTTTTTGAGAGTTGGGTGGAGGACATCATCTCTGAAAATAGGGTCCCACAGCTGCACCCCATCAGTGTGAGCAGGACTCTTAGGACTCTTAGAAGAGTCAATGCTCTGAGACCATTGGGGGCACTTAGCCCCCTCTCTTCATCACTGAGGATGATTTCATTTTTCAGGGATTAGAGAGGGTGGTCCTTGTGGTGGACTGCAGATATGGAGAGCTGTTATCATCGTATTAGATAGATAACAATGATTATGTGTATTGTAGAAATGTCTCCTATCATGTTCCCTAATTTTTTATTATGTCCACATCCTGGTCCCCATCTTGGACATCATAACAAACGTGCACTTTTTTGTTTAATTTACACATTGGACCATAGGAAAAATGACACTACAGCTACAGAGGTGACCGTCTGATAGCCCAGCTCGACTATCCATCTCTACTGAAGACCCTTTCAGCTTTTTGAGAGTTGGGTAGAGAACATCATCTCTGAAAATAGGGTCCCACAGCTGCACCCCATCAGTGTGAGCAGGACTCTTAGGACTCTTAAAAGAGTAAATGCTCTGAGACCATGGAGGGCGCTTAGCCCCCTCTCTTCGTCACTGAGGATGATTTCACTTTTCAGGGATTAGAGAGAGTGGTCCTTGTGGTGGACTGCAGGTATGGAGAGCTGTTGTGATCGTATTAGATAGATAAGAATGATTATATGTATTGTAGAAATGTCTCCTATCATGTTCCCTAATTTTTTATTATGTCCACATCCTGGTCCCCATCTTGAAAATCATAACAAACGTGCACTTTTTTGTTTAATTTACACATTGGACCATAGGAAAAATGACACTACAGCTACAGAGGTGACCGTCTGATAGCCCAGCTCGACTATCCATCTCTACTGAAGACCCTTTCAGCTTTTTGAGAGTTGGGTGGAGGACATCATCTCTGAAAATAGGGTCCCACAGCTGCACCCCATCAGTGTAAGCAGGACTCTTAGGACTCTTAGAAGAGTCAATGCTCTAAAACCATGGGGGCGCTTAGCCCCCTCTCTTCGTCCCTGAGGATGATTTCATTTTTCAGGGATTAGAGAGGGCGGTCCTTGTGGTGGACTGCAGGTATGGAGAGCTGTTGTCATCGTATTAGATAGATAAGAATGATTATATGTATTGTAGAAATGTCTCCTATCATGTTCCCTAATTTCTTATTATGTCCACATCCTGGTCCCCATCTTGGACATCATAACAAACGTGCACTTTTTTGTTTAATTTACACATTGGACCATAGGAAAAATGACACTACAGCTACAGAGGTGACCGTCTGATAGCCCAGCTCGACTATCCATCTCTACTGAAGACCCTTTCAGCTTTTTGAGAGTTGGGTGGAGGACATCATCTCTGAAAATAGGGTCCCACAGCTTCACCCCATCAGTGTGAGCAGGACTCTTAGGACTCTTAGAAGAGTCAATGCTCTGGTACCATGGGGGGCGCTTGGCCCCCTCTCTTCGTCACTGAGGATGATTTCATTTTTCAGGGATTAGAGAGGGTGGTCCTTGTGGTGGACTGCAGGTATGGAGAGCTGTTGTCATCGTATTAGATAGATAAGAATGATTATATGTATTGTAGAAATGTCTCCTATCATGTTCCCTAATTTTTTATTATGTCCACATCCTGGTCCCCATCTTGGACATCATAACAAACGTGCACTTTTTTGTTTAATTTACACATTGGACCATAGGAAAAATGACACTACAGCTACAGAGGTGACCGTCTGATAGCCCAGCTCGACTATCCATCTCTACTGAAGACCCTTTCAGCTTTTTGAGAGTTGGGTGGAGGACATCATCTCTGAAAATAGGGTCCCACAGCTGCACCCCATCAGTGTGAGCAGGACTCTTAGGACTCTTAGAAGAGTCAATGCTCTGAGACCATTGGGGGCACTTAGCCCCCTCTCTTCATCACTGAGGATGATTTCATTTTTCAGGGATTAGAGAGGGTGGTCCTTGTGGTGGACTGCAGATATGGAGAGCTGTTATCATCGTATTAGATAGATAAGAATGATTATATGTATTGTAGAAATGTCTCCTATCATGTTCCCTAATTTTTTATTCTGTCCACATCCTGGTCCCCATCTTGGACATCATAACAAACGTGCACTTTTTTGTTTAATTTACACATTGGACCATAGGAAAAATGACACTACAGCTACAGAGGTGACCGTCTGATAGCCCAGCTCGACTATCCATCTCTACTGAAGACCCTTTCAGCATTTTGAGAGTTGGGTGGAGGACATCATCTCTGAAAATAGGGTCCCACAGCTGCACCCCATCAGTGTGAGCAGGACTCTTAGGACTCTTAGAAGAGTCAATGCTCTGAGACCATGGGGGGCGCTTAGCCCCCTCTCTTCGTCACTGAGGATGATTTCATTTTTCAGGGATTAGAGAGGTTGGTCCTTGTGGTGGACTGCAGGTATGGAGAGCTGTTGTCATCGTATTAAATAGATAAGAATGATTATATGTATTGTAGAAATGTCTCCTATCATGTTCCCTAATTTTTTATTATGTCCACATCCTGGTCCCCATCTTGGACATCATAACAAACGTGCACTTTTTTGTTTAATTTACACATTGGACCATAGGAAAAATGACACTACAGCTACAGAGGTGACCGTCTGATAGCCCAGCTCGACTATCCATCTCTACTGAAGACCCTTTCAGCTTTTTGAGAGTTGGGTGGAGAACATCATCTCTGAAAATAGGGTCCCACAGCTGCACCCCATCAGTGTGAGCAGGACTCTTAGGACTCTTAGAAGAGTCAATGCTCTGAGACCATGGGGGGCGCTTAGCCCCCTCTCTTCGTCACTGAGGATGATTTCACTTTTCAGGGAATAGAGAGGGTGGTCCTTGTGGTGGACTGCAGGTATGGAGAGCTGTTGTCATCGTATTAGATAGATAAGAATGATTATATGTATTGTAGAAATGTCTCCTATCATGTTCCCTATTTTTTTATTATGTCCACATCCTGGTCCCCATCTTGGAAATCATAACAAACGTGCACTTTTTTGTTTAATATACACATTGGACCATAGGAAAAATGACACTACAGCTACAGAGGTGACCGTCTGATAGCCCAGCTCGACTATCCATCTCTACTGAAGACCCTTTCAGCTTTTTGAGAGTTGGGTGGAGGACATCATCTCTGAAAATAGGGTCCCACAGCTTCACCCCATCAGTGTGAGCAGGACTCTTAGGACTCTTAGAAGAGTCAATGCTCTGGTACCATGGGGGGCGCTTGGCCCCCTCTCTTCGTCACTGAGGATGATTTCATTTTTCAGGGATTAGAGAGGGTGGTCCTTGTGGTGGACTGCAGGTATGGAGAGCTGTTGTCATCGTATTAGATAGATAAGAATGATTATATGTATTGTAGAAATGTCTCCTATCATGTTCCCTAATTTTTTATTATGTCCACATCCTGGTCCCCATCTTGGACATCATAACAAACGTGCACTTTTTTGTTTAATTTACACATTGGACCATAGGAAAAATGACACTACAGCTACAGAGGTGACCGTCTGATAGCCCAGCTCGACTATCCATCTCTACTGAAGACCCTTTCAGCTTTTTGAGAGTTGGGTGGAGGACATCATCTCTGAAAATAGGGTCCCACAGCTGCACCCCATCAGTGTGAGCAGGACTCTTAGGACTCTTAGAAGAGTCAATGCTCTGAGACCATTGGGGGCACTTAGCCCCCTCTCTTCATCACTGAGGATGATTTCATTTTTCAGGGATTAGAGAGGGTGGTCCTTGTGGTGGACTGCAGATATGGAGAGCTGTTATCATCGTATTAGATAGATAAGAATGATTATATGTATTGTAGAAATGTCTCCTATCATGTTCCCTATTTTTTTATTATGTCCACATCCTGGTCCCCATCTTGGAAATCATAACAAACGTGCACTTTTTTGTTTAATATACACATTGGACCATAGGAAAAATGACACTACAGCTACAGAGGTGACCGTCTGATAGCCCAGCTCGACTATCCATCTCTACTGAAGACCCTTTCAGCTTTTTGAGAGTTGGGTGGAGGACATCATCTCTGAAAATAGGGTCCCACAGCTGCACCCCATCAGTGTGAGCAGGAATCTTAGGACTCTTAGAAGAGTCAATGCTCTGAGACCATGGGGGGCGCTTAGCCCCCTCTCTTCGTCACTGAGGATGATTTCATTTTTTAGGGATTAGAGAGAGTGGTCCTTGTGGTGGACTGCAGGTATGGAGAGCTGTTGTGATCGTATTAGATAGATAAGAATGATTATATGTATTGTAGAAATGTCTCCTATCATGTTCCCTAATTTTTTATTATGTCCACATCCTGGTCCCCATCTTGAACATCATAACAAACGTGCACTTTTTTGTTTAATTTACACATTGGACCATAGGAAAAATGACACTACAGCTACAGAGGTGACCGTCTGATAGCCCAGCTCGACTATCCATCTCTACTGAAGACCCTTTCAGCTTTTTGAGAGTTGGGTGGAGGACATCATCTCTGAAAATAGGGTCCCACAGCTGCACCCCATCAGTGTAAGCAGGACTCTTAGGACTCTTAGAAGAGTCAATGCTCTAAAACCATGGGGGGCGCTTAGCCCCCTCTCTTCGTCCCTGAGGATGATTTCATTTTTCAGGGATTAGAGAGGGTGGTCCTTGTGGTGGACTGCAGGTATGGAGAGCTGTTGTCATCGTATTAGATAGATAAGAATGATTATATGTATTGTAGAAATGTCTCCTATCATGTTCCCTAATTTCTTATTATGTCCACATCCTGGTCCCCATCTTGGACATCATAACAAACGTGCACTTTTTTGTTTAATTTACACATTGGACCATAGGAAAAATGACACTACAGCTACAGAGGTGACCGTCTGATAGCCCAGCTCGACTATCCATCTCTACTGAAGACCCTTTCAGCTTTTTGAGAGTTGGGTGGAGGACATCATCTCTGAAAATAGGGTCCCACAGCTTCACCCCATCAGTGTGAGCAGGACTCTTAGGACTCTTAGAAGAGTCAATGCTCTGGTACCATGGGGGGCGCTTGGCCCCCTCTCTTCGTCACTGAGGATGATTTCATTTTTCAGGGATTAGAGAGGGTGGTCCTTGTGGTGGACTGCAGGTATGGAGAGCTGTTGTCATCGTATTAGATAGATAAGAATGATTATATGTATTGTAGAAATGTCTCCTATCATGTTCCCTAATTTTTTATTATGTCCACATCCTGGTCCCCATCTTGGACATCATAACAAACGTGCACTTTTTCGTTTAATTTACACATTGGGCCATAGGAAAAATGACACTACAGCTACAGAGGTGACCGTCTGATAGCCCAGCTCGACTATCCATCTCTACTGAAGACCCTTTCAGCTTTTTGAGAGTTGGGTGGAGGACATCATCTCTGAAAATAGGGTCCCACAGCTGCACCCATCAGTGTGAGCAGGACTCTTAGGACTCTTAGAAGAGTTAATGCTCTGAGACCATGGGGGCGCTTAGCCCCCTCTCTTCGTCACTGAGGATGATTTCATTTTTCAGGGATTAGAGAGGGTGGTCCTTGTGGTGGACTGCAGGTATGGAGAGCTGTTGTCATCGTATTAGATAGATAAGAATGATTATATGTATTGTAGAAATGTCTCCTATCATGTTCCCTAATTTTTTATTATGTCCACATCCTGGTCCCCATCTTGGACATCATAACAAACGTGCACTTTTTTGTTTAATTTACACATTGGACCATAGGAAAAATGACACTACAGCTACAGAGGTGACCGTCTGATAGCCCAGCTCGACTATCCATCTCTACTGAAGACCCTTTCAGCTTTTTGAGAGTTGGGTGGAGGACATCATCTCTGAAAATAGGGTCCCACAGCTGCACCCCATCAGTGTGAGCAGGACTCTTAGGACTCTTAGAAGAGTCAATGCTCTGAGACCATTGGGGGCACTTAGCCCCCTCTCTTCATCACTGAGGATGATTTCATTTTTCAGGGATTAGAGAGGGTGGTCCTTGTGGTGGACTGCAGATATGGAGAGCTGTTATCATCGTATTAGGTAGATAAGAATGATTATATGTATTGTAGAAATGTCTCCTATCATGTTCCCTAATTTTTTATTATGTCCACATCCTGGTCCCCATCTTGGACATCATAACAAACGTGCACTTTTTTGTTTAATTTACACATTGGACCATAGGAAAAATGACACTACAGCTACAGAGGTGACCGTCTGATAGCCCAGCTCGACAATCCATCTCTACTGAAGACCCTTTCAGCTTTTTGAGAGTTGGGTGGAGGACATCATCTCTGAAAATAGGGTCCCACAGCTGCACCCCATCAGTGTGAGCAGGACTCTTAGGACTCTTAGAAGAGTCAATGCTCTGAGACCATTGGGGGCACTTAGCCCCCTCTCTTCATCACTGAGGATGATTTCATTTTTCAGGGATTAGAGAGGGTGGTCCTTGTGGTGGACTGCAGATATGGAGAGCTGTTATCATCGTATTAGATAGATAAGAATGATTATATGTATTGTAGAAATGTCTCCTATCATGTTCCCTATTTTTTTATTATGTCCACATCCTGGTCCCCATCTTGGAAATCATAACAAACGTGCACTTTTTTGTTTAATATACACATTGGACCATAGGAAAAATGACACTACAGCTACAGAGGTGACCGTCTGATAGCCCAGCTCGACTATCCATCTCTACTGAAGACCCTTTCAGCTTTTTGAGAGTTGGGTGGAGGACATCATCTCTGAAAATAGGGTCCCACAGCTGCACCCCATCAGTGTGAGCAGGAATCTTAGGACTCTTAGAAGAGTCAATGCTCTGAGACCATGGGGGGCGCTTAGCCCCCTCTCTTCGTCACTGAGGATGATTTCATTTTTTAGGGATTAGAGAGAGTGGTCCTTGTGGTGGACTGCAGGTATGGAGAGCTGTTGTGATCGTATTAGATAGATAAGAATGATTATATGTATTGTAGAAATGTCTCCTATCATGTTCCCTAATTTTTTATTATGTCCACATCCTGGTCCCCATCTTGAACATCATAACAAACGTGCACTTTTTTGTTTAATTTACACATTGGACCATAGGAAAAATGACACTACAGCTACAGAGGTGACCGTCTGATAGCCCAGCTCGACTATCCATCTCTACTGAAGACCCTTTCAGCTTTTTGAGAGTTGGGTGGAGGACATCATCTCTGAAAATAGGGTCCCACAGCTGCACCCCATCAGTGTAAGCAGGACTCTTAGGACTCTTAGAAGAGTCAATGCTCTAAAACCATGGGGGGCGCTTAGCCCCCTCTCTTCGTCCCTGAGGATGATTTCATTTTTCAGGGATTAGAGAGGGTGGTCCTTGTGGTGGACTGCAGGTATGGAGAGCTGTTGTCATCGTATTAGATAGATAAGAATGATTATATGTATTGTAGAAATGTCTCCTATCATGTTCCCTAATTTCTTATTATGTCCACATCCTGGTCCCCATCTTGGACATCATAACAAACGTGCACTTTTTTGTTTAATTTACACATTGGACCATAGGAAAAATGACACTACAGCTACAGAGGTGACCGTCTGATAGCCCAGCTCGACTATCCATCTCTACTGAAGACCCTTTCAGCTTTTTGAGAGTTGGGTGGAGGACATCATCTCTGAAAATAGGGTCCCACAGCTTCACCCCATCAGTGTGAGCAGGACTCTTAGGACTCTTAGAAGAGTCAATGCTCTGGTACCATGGGGGGCGCTTGGCCCCCTCTCTTCGTCACTGAGGATGATTTCATTTTTCAGGGATTAGAGAGGGTGGTCCTTGTGGTGGACTGCAGGTATGGAGAGCTGTTGTCATCGTATTAGATAGATAAGAATGATTATATGTATTGTAGAAATGTCTCCTATCATGTTCCCTAATTTTTTATTATGTCCACATCCTGGTCCCCATCTTGGACATCATAACAAACGTGCACTTTTTCGTTTAATTTACACATTGGGCCATAGGAAAAATGACACTACAGCTACAGAGGTGACCGTCTGATAGCCCAGCTCGACTATCCATCTCTACTGAAGACCCTTTCAGCTTTTTGAGAGTTGGGTGGAGGACATCATCTCTGAAAATAGGGTCCCACAGCTGCACCCATCAGTGTGAGCAGGACTCTTAGGACTCTTAGAAGAGTTAATGCTCTGAGACCATGGGGGCGCTTAGCCCCCTCTCTTCGTCACTGAGGATGATTTCATTTTTCAGGGATTAGAGAGGGTGGTCCTTGTGGTGGACTGCAGGTATGGAGAGCTGTTGTCATCGTATTAGATAGATAAGAATGATTATATGTATTGTAGAAATGTCTCCTATCATGTTCCCTAATTTTTTATTATGTCCACATCCTGGTCCCCATCTTGGACATCATAACAAACGTGCACTTTTTTGTTTAATTTACACATTGGACCATAGGAAAAATGACACTACAGCTACAGAGGTGACCGTCTGATAGCCCAGCTCGACTATCCATCTCTACTGAAGACCCTTTCAGCTTTTTGAGAGTTGGGTGGAGGACATCATCTCTGAAAATAGGGTCCCACAGCTGCACCCCATCAGTGTGAGCAGGACTCTTAGGACTCTTAGAAGAGTCAATGCTCTGAGACCATTGGGGGCACTTAGCCCCCTCTCTTCATCACTGAGGATGATTTCATTTTTCAGGGATTAGAGAGGGTGGTCCTTGTGGTGGACTGCAGATATGGAGAGCTGTTATCATCGTATTAGGTAGATAAGAATGATTATATGTATTGTAGAAATGTCTCCTATCATGTTCCCTAATTTTTTATTATGTCCACATCCTGGTCCCCATCTTGGACATCATAACAAACGTGCACTTTTTTGTTTAATTTACACATTGGACCATAGGAAAAATGACACTACAGCTACAGAGGTGACCGTCTGATAGCCCAGCTCGACAATCCATCTCTACTGAAGACCCTTTCAGCTTTTTGAGAGTTGGGTGGAGGACATCATCTCTGAAAATAGGGTCCCACAGCTGCACCCCATCAGTGTGAGCAGGACTCTTAGGACTCTTAGAAGAGTCAATGCTCTGAGACCATGGGGGGCGCTTAGCCCCCTCTCTTCGTCACTGAGGATGATTTCATTTTTCAGGGATTAGAGAGGGTGGTCCTTGTGGTGGACTGCCGGTATGGAGAGCTGTTGTCATCGTATTAAATAGATAAGAATGATTATATGTATTGTAGAAATGTCTCCTATCATGTTCCCTAATTTTTTATTATGTCCACATCCTGGTCCCCATCTTGGACATCATAACAAACGTGCACTTTTTTGTTTAATTTACACATTGGACCATAGGAAAAATGACACTACAGCTACAGAGGTGACCGTCTGATAGCCCAGCTCGACTATCCATCTCTACTGAAGACCCTTTCAGCTTTTTGAGAGTTGGGTGGAGGACATCATCTCTTAAAATAGGGTCCCACAGCTGCACCCCATCAGTGTAAGCAGGACTCTTAGGACTCTTAGAAGAGTCAATGCTCTAAAACCATGGGGGGCGCTTAGCCCCCTCTCTTCATCACTGAGGATGATTTCATTTTTCAGGGATTAGAGAGGGTGGTCCTTGTGGTGGACTGCAGGTATGGAGAGCTGTTGTCATCGTATTAGATAGATAAGAATGATTATATGTATTGTAGAAATGTCTCCTATCATGTTCTCTAATTTTTTATTATGTCCACATCCTGGTCCCCATCTTGGACATCATAACAAACGTGCACTTTTTTGTTTAATTTACACATTGGACCATAGGAAAAATGACACTACAGCTACAGAGGTGACCGTCTGATAGCCCAGCTCGACTATCCATCTCTACTGAAGACCATTTCAGCTTTTTGAGAGTTGGGTGGAGGACATCATCTCTGAAAATAGGGTCCCACAGCTGCACCCCATCAGTGTGAGCAGGACTCTTAGGACTCTTAGAAGAGTCAATGCTCTGAGACCATTGGGGGCACTTAGCCCCCTCTCTTCATCACTGAGGATGATTTCATTTTTCAGGGATTAGAGAGGGTGGTCCTTGTGGTGGACTGCAGATATGGAGAGCTGTTATCATCGTATTAGATAGATAAGAATGTATGTCCACATCCTGGTCCCCATCTTGGACATCATAACAAACGTGCACTTTTTTGTTTAATTTACACATTGGACCATAGGAAAAATGACACTACAGCTACAGAGGTGACCGTCTGATAGCCCAGCTCGACTATCCATCTCTACTGAAGACCCTTTCAGCTTTTTGAGAGTTGGGTGGAGGACATCATCTCTGAAAATAGGGTCCCACAGCTGCACCCCATCAGTGTGAGCAGGACTCTTAGGACTCTTAGAAGAGTCAATGCTCTGAGACCATGGGGGGCGCTTAGCCCCCTCTCTTCGTCACTGAGGATGATTTCATTTTTCAGGGATTAGAGAGGGTGGTCCTTGTGGTGGACTGCAGGTATGGAGAGCTGTTGTCATCGTATTAAATAGATAAGAATGATTATATGTATTGTAGAAATGTCTCCTATCATGTTTCCTAATTTTTTATTATGTCCACATCCTGGTCCCCATCTTGGACATCATAACAAACGTGCACTTTTTTGTTTAATTTACACATTGGACCATAGGAAAAATGACACTACAGCTACAGAGGTGACCGTCTGATAGCCCAGCTCGACTATCCATCTCTACTGAAGACCCTTTCAGCTTTTTGAGAGTTGGGTGGAGAACATCATCTCTGAAAATAGGGTCCCACAGCTGCACCCCATCAGTGTGAGCAGGACTCTTAGGACTCTTAGAAGAGTCAATGCTCTGAGACCATGGGGGGCGCTTAGCCCCCTCTCTTCGTCACTGAGGATGATTTCACTTTTCAGGGAATAGAGAGGGTGGTCCTTGTGGTGGACTGCAGGTATGGAGAGCTGTTGTCATCGTATTAGATAGATAAGAATGATTATATGTATTGTAGAAATGTCTCCTATCATGTTCCCTATTTTTTTATTATGTCCACATCCTGGTCCCCATCTTGGAAATCATGACAAACGTGCACTTTTTTGTTTAATTTACAAATTGGACAATAGGAAAAATGACACTACAGCTACAGAGGTGACCGTCTGATAGCCCAGCTCGACTATCCATCTCTACTGAAGACCCTTTCAGCTTTTTGAGAGTTGGGTGGAGGACATCATCTCTGAAAATAGGGTCCCACAGCTTCACCACATCAGTGTGAGCAGGACTCTTTGGACTCTTAGAAGAGTCAATGCTCTGGTACCATGGGGGGCGCTTGGCCCCCTCTCTTCGTCACTGAGGATGATTTCATTTTTCAGGGATTAGAGAGGGTGGTCCTTGTGGTGGACTGCAGGTATGGAGAGCTGTTGTCATCGTATTAGATTGATAAGAATGATTATATGTATTGTAGAAATGTCTCCTATCATGTTCCCTAATTTTTTATTATGTCCACATCCTGGTCCCCATCTTGGACATCATAACAAACGTGCACTTTTTTGTTTAATTTACACATTGGACCATAGGAAAAATGACACTACAGCTACAGAGGTGACCGTCTGATAGCCCAGCTCGACTATCCATCTCTACTGAAGACCCTTTCAGCTTTTTGAGAGTTGGGTGGAGGACATCATCTCTGAAAATAGGGTCCCACAGCTGCACCCCATCAGTGTGAGCAGGACTCTTAGGACTCTTAGAAGAGTTAATGCTCTGAGACCATGGGGGCGCTTAGCCCCCTCTCTTCGTCACTGAGGATGATTTCATTTTTCAGGGATTAGAGAGGGTGGTCCTTGTGGTGGACTGCAGGTATGGAGAGCTGTTGTCATCGTATTAGATAGATAAGAATGATTATATGTATTGTAGAAATGTCTCCTATCATGTTCCCTAATTTTTTATTATGTCCACATCCTGGTCCCCATCTTGGACATCATAACAAACGTGCACTTTTTTGTTTAATTTACACATTGGACCATAGGAAAAATGACACTACAGCTACAGAGGTGACCGTCTGATAGCCCAGCTCGACTATCCATCTCTACTGAAGACCCTTTCAGCTTTTTGAGAGTTGGGTGGAGGACATCATCTCTGAAAATAGGGTCCCACAGCTGCACCCCATCAGTGTGAGCAGGACTCTTAGGACTCTTAGAAGAGTCAATGCTCTGAGACCATTGGGGGCACTTAGCCCCCTCTCTTCGTCACTGAGGATGATTTCATTTTTCAGGGATTAGAGAGGGTGGTCCTTGTGGTGGACTGCAGGTATGGAGAGCTGTTATCATCGTATTAGATAGATAAGAATGATTATATGTATTGTAGAAATGTCTCCTATCATGTTCCCTAATTTTTTATTATGTCCACATCCTGGTCCCCATCTTGGACATCATAACAAACGTGCACTTTTTGTTTAATTTACACATTGGACCATAGGAAAAATGACACTACAGCTACAGAGGTGACCGTCTGATAGCCCAGCTCGACAATCCATCTCTACTGAAGACCCTTTCAGCTTTTTGAGAGTTGGGTGGAGGACATCATCTCTGAAAATAGGGTCCCACAGCTGCACCCCATCAGTGTGAGCAGGACTCTTAGGACTCTTAGAAGAGTCAATGCTCTGAGACCATGGGGGGCGCTTAGCCCCCTCTCTTCGTCACTGAGGATGATTTCATTTTTCAGGGATTAGAGAGGGTGGTCCTTGTGGTGGACTGCAGGTATGGAGAGCTGTTGTCATCGTATTAAATAGATAAGAATGATTATATGTATTGTAGAAATGTCTCCTATCATGTTCCCTAATTTTTTATTATGTCCACATCCTGGTCCCCATCTTGGACATCATAACAAACGTGCACTTTTTTGTTTAATTTACACATTGGACCATAGGAAAAATGACACTACAGCTACAGAGGTGACCGTCTGATAGCCCAGCTCGACTATCCATCTCTACTGAAGACCCTTTCAGCTTTTTGAGAGTTGGGTGGAGAACATCATCTCTGAAAATAGGGTCCCACAGCTGCACCCCATCAGTGTGAGCAGGACTCTTAGGACTCTTAGAAGAGTCAATGTTTTGAGACCATGGGGGGCGCTTAGCCCCCTCTCTTCGTCACTGAGGATGATTTCACTTTTCAGGGAATAGTGAGGGTGGTCCTTGTGGTGGACTGCAGTTATGGAGAGCTGTTGTCATCGTATTAGATAGATAAGAATGATTATATGTATTGTAGAAATGTCTCCTATCATGTTCCCTATTTTTTTATTATGTCCACATCCTGGTCCCCATCTTGGAAATCATAACAAACGTGCACTTTTTTGTTTAATTTACACATTGGACCATAGGAAAAATGACACTACAGCTACAGAGGTGACCGTCTGGTAGCCCAGCTCGACTATCCATCTCTACTGAAGACCCTTTCAGCTTTTTGAGAGTTGGGTGGAGGACATCATCTCTTAAAATAGGGTCCCACAGCTGCACCCCATCAGTGTGAGCAGGACTCTTAGGACTCTTAGAAGAGTCAATGCTCTAAAACCATGGGGGGCGCTTAGCCCCCTCTCTTCGTCCCTGAGGATGATTTCATTTTTCAGGGATTAGAGAGGGTGGTCCTTGTGGTGGACTGCAGGTATGGAGAGCTGTTGTCATCGTATTAGATAGATAAGAATGATTATATGTATTGTAGAAATGTCTCCTATCATGTTCCCTAATTTTTTATTATGTCCACATCCTGGTCCCCATCTTGGACATCATAACAAACGTGCACTTTTTTGTTTAATTTACACATTGGACCATAGGAAAAATGACACTACAGCTACAGAGGTGACCGTCTGATAGCCCAGCTCGACTATCCATCTCTACTGAAGACCCTTTCAGCTTTTTGAGAGTTGGGTGGAGGACATCATCTCTGAAAATAGGGTCCCACAGCTGCACCCCATCAGTGTGAGCAGGACTCTTAGGACTCTTAGAAGAGTTAATGCTCTGAGACCATGGGGGCGCTTAGCCCCCTCTCTTCGTCACTGAGGATGATTTCATTTTTCAGGGATTAGAGAGGGTGGTCCTTGTGGTGGACTGCAGGTATGGAGAGCTTTTGTCATCGTATTAGATAGATAAGAATGATTATATGTATTGTAGAAATGTCTCCTATCATGTTCCCTAATTTTTTATTATGTCCACATCCTGGTCTCCATCTTGGACATCATAACAAACGTGCACTTTTTTGTTTAATTTACACATTGGACCATAGGAAAAATGACACTACAGCTACAGAGGTGACCGTCTGATAGCCCAGCTCGACTATCCATCTCTACTGAAGACCCTTTCAGCTTTTTGAGAGTTGGGTGGAGGACATCATCTCTGAAAATAGGGTCCCACAGCTGCACCCCATCAGTGTGAGCAGGACTCTTAGGACTCTTAGAAGAGTCAATGCTCTGAGACCATTGGGGGCACTTAGCCCCCTCTCTTCATCACTGAGGATGATTTCATTTTTCAGGGATTAGAGAGGGTGGTCCTTGTGGTGGACTGCAGGTATGGAGAGCTGTTGTCATCGTATTAGATAGATAAGAATGATTATATGTATTGTAGAAATGTCTCCTATCATGTTCCCTAATTTTTTATTATGTCCACATCCTGGTCCCCATCTTGGACATCATAACAAACGTGCACTTTTTGTTTAATTTACACATTGGACCATAGGAAAAATGACACTACAGCTACAGAGGTGACCGTCTGATAGCCCAGCTCGACAATCCATCTCTACTGAAGACCCTTTCAGCTTTTTGAGAGTTGGGTGGAGGACATCATCTCTGAAAATAGGGTCCCACAGCTGCACCCCATCAGTGTGAGCAGGACTCTTAGGACTCTTAGAAGAGTCAATGCTCTGAGACCATGGGGGGCGCTTAGCCCCCTCTCTTCGTCACTGAGGATGATTTCATTTTTCAGGGATTAGAGAGGGTGGTCCTTGTGGTGGACTGCAGGTATGGAGAGCTGTTGTCATCGTATTAAATAGATAAGAATGATTATATGTATTGTAGAAATGTCTCCTATCATGTTCCCTAATTTTTTATTATGTCCACATCCTGGTCCCCATCTTGGACATCATAACAAACGTGCACTTTTTTGTTTAATTTACACATTGGACCATAGGAAAAATGACACTACAGCTACAGAGGTGACCGTCTGATAGCCCAGCTCGACTATCCATCTCTACTGAAGACCCTTTCAGCTTTTTGAGAGTTGGGTGGAGAACATCATCTCTGAAAATAGGGTCCCACAGCTGCACCCCATCAGTGTGAGCAGGACTCTTAGGACTCTTAGAAGAGTCAATGTTTTGAGACCATGGGGGGCGCTTAGCCCCCTCTCTTCGTCACTGAGGATGATTTCACTTTTCAGGGAATAGTGAGGGTGGTCCTTGTGGTGGACTGCAGTTATGGAGAGCTGTTGTCATCGTATTAGATAGATAAGAATGATTATATGTATTGTAGAAATGTCTCCTATCATGTTCCCTATTTTTTTATTATGTCCACATCCTGGTCCCCATCTTGGAAATCATAACAAACGTGCACTTTTTTGTTTAATTTACACATTGGACCATAGGAAAAATGACACTACAGCTACAGAGGTGACCGTCTGGTAGCCCAGCTCGACTATCCATCTCTACTGAAGACCCTTTCAGCTTTTTGAGAGTTGGGTGGAGGACATCATCTCTTAAAATAGGGTCCCACAGCTGCACCCCATCAGTGTAAGCAGGACTCTTAGGACTCTTAGAAGAGTCAATGCTCTAAAACCATGGGGGGCGCTTAGCCCCCTCTCTTCGTCCCTGAGGATGATTTCATTTTTCAGGGATTAGAGAGGGTGGTCCTTGTGGTGGACTGCAGGTATGGAGAGCTGTTGTCATCGTATTAGATAGATAAGAATGATTATATGTATTGTAGAAATGTCTCCTATCATGTTCCCTAATTTTTTATTATGTCCACATCCTGGTCCCCATCTTGGACATCATAACAAACGTGCACTTTTTTGTTTAATTTACACATTGGACCATAGGAAAAATGACACTACAGCTACAGAGGTGACCGTCTGATAGCCCAGCTCGACTATCCATCTCTACTGAAGACCCTTTCAGCTTTTTGAGAGTTGGGTGGAGGACATCATCTCTGAAAATAGGGTCCCACAGCTGCACCCCATCAGTGTGAGCAGGACTCTTAGGACTCTTAGAAGAGTCAATGCTCTAAAACCATGGGGGGCGCTTAGCCCCCTCTCTTCGTCCCTGAGGATGATTTCATTTTTCAGGGATTAGAGAGGGTGGTCCTTGTGGTGGACTGCAGGTATGGAGAGCTGTTGTCATCGTATTAGATAGATAAGAATGATTATATGTATTGTAGAAATGTCTCCTATCATGTTCCCTAATTTTTTATTATGTCCACATCCTGGTCCCCATCTTGGACATCATAACAAACGTGCACTTTTTTGTTTAATTTACACATTGGACCATAGGAAAAATGACACTACAGCTACAGAGGTGACCGTCTGATAGCCCAGCTCGACTATCCATCTCTACTGAAGACCCTTTCAGCTTTTTGAGAGTTGGGTGGAGGACATCATCTCTGAAAATAGGGTCCCACAGCTGCACCCCATCAGTGTGAGCAGGACTCTTAGGACTCTTAGAAGAGTTAATGCTCTGAGACCATGGGGGCGCTTAGCCCCCTCTCTTCGTCACTGAGGATGATTTCATTTTTCAGGGATTAGAGAGGGTGGTCCTTGTGGTGGACTGCAGGTATGGAGAGCTTTTGTCATCGTATTAGATAGATAAGAATGATTATATGTATTGTAGAAATGTCTCCTATCATGTTCCCTAATTTTTTATTATGTCCACATCCTGGTCTCCATCTTGGACATCATAACAAACGTGCACTTTTTTGTTTAATTTACACATTGGACCATAGGAAAAATGACACTACAGCTACAGAGGTGACCGTCTGATAGCCCAGCTCGACTATCCATCTCTACTGAAGACCCTTTCAGCTTTTTGAGAGTTGGGTGGAGGACATCATCTCTGAAAATAGGGTCCCACAGCTGCACCCCATCAGTGTGAGCAGGACTCTTAGGACTCTTAGAAGAGTCAATGCTCTGAGACCATTGGGGGCACTTAGCCCCCTCTCTTCATCACTGAGGATGATTTCATTTTTCAGGGATTAGAGAGGGTGGTCCTTGTGGTGGACTGCAGGTATGGAGAGCTGTTGTCATCGTATTAGATAGATAAGAATGATTATATGTATTGTAGAAATGTCTCCTATCATGTTCCCTAATTTTTTATTATGTCCACATCCTGGTCCCCATCTTGGACATCATAACAAACGTGCACTTTTTTGTTTAATTTACACATTGTACCATAGGGAAAATGAAACTACAGCTACAGAGGTGACCGTCTGATAGCCCAGCTCGACTATCCATCTCTACTGAAGACCCTTTCAGCTTTTTGAGAGTTGGGTGGAGGACATCATCTCTGAAAATAGGGTCCCACAGCTGCACCCCATCAGTGTGAGCAGGACTCTTAGGACTCTTAGACCCTTTCAGCTTTTTGAGAGTTGGGTGGAGGACATCATCTCTGAAAATAGGGTCCCACAGCTGCACCCCATCAGTGTGAGCAGGACTCTTAGGACTCTTAGAAGAGTCAATGCTCTGAGACCATTGGGGGCACTTAGCCCCCTCTCTTCATCACTGAGGATGATTTCATTTTTCAGGGATTAGAGAGGGTGGTCCTTGTGGTGGACTGCAGATATGGAGAGCTGTTATCATCGTATTAGATAGATAAGAATGATTATATGTATTGTAGAAATGTCTCCTATCATGTTCCCTAATTTTTTATTATGTCCACATCCTGGTCCCCATCTTGGACATCATAACAAACGTGCACTTTTTTGTTTAATTTACACATTGGACCATAGGAAAAATGACACTACAGCTACAGAGGTGACCGTCTGATAGCCCAGCTCGACTATCCATCTCTACTGAAGACCCTTTCAGCTTTTTGAGAGTTGGGTGGAGGACATCATCTCTGAAAATAGGGTCCCACAGCTGCACCCCATCAGTGTGAGCAGGACTCTTAGGACTCTTAGAAGAGTCAATGCTCTGAGACCATGGGGGGCGCTTAGCCCCCTCTCTTCGTCACTGAGGATGATTTCATTTTTCAGGGATTAGAGAGGGTGGTCCTTGTAGTGGACTGCAGGTATGGAGAGCTGTTGTCATCGTATTAAATAGATAAGAATGATTATATGTATTGTAGAAATGTCTCCTATCATGTTCCCTAATTTTTTATTATGTCCACATCCTGGTCCCCATCTTGGACATCATAACAAACGTGCACTTTTTTGTTTAATTTACACATTGGACCATAGGAAAAATGACACTACAGCTACAGAGGTGACCGTCTGATAGCCCAGCTCGACTATCCATCTCTACTGAAGACCCTTTCAGCTTTTTGAGAGTTGGGTGGAGAACATCATCTCTGAAAATAGGGTCCCACAGCTGCACCCCATCAGTGTGAGCAGGACTCTTAGGACTCTTAGAAGAGTCAATGCTCTGAGACCATGGGGGGCGCTTAGCCCCCTCTCCTCGTCACTGAGGATGATTTCACTTTTTAGGGAATAGAGAGGGTGGTCCTTGTGGTGGACTGCAGGTATGGAGAGCTGTTGTCATCGTATTAGATAGATAAGAATGATTATATGTATTGTAGAAATGTCTCCTATCATGTTCCCTATTTTTTTATTATGTCCACATCCTGGTCCCCATCTTGGAAATCATAACAAACGTGCACTTTTTTGTTTAATTTACAAATTGGACCATAGGAAAAATGACACTACAGCTACAGAGGTGACCGTCTGATAGCCCAGCTCGACTATCCATCTCTACTGAAGACCCTTTCAGCTTTTTGAGAGTTGGGTGGAGGACATCATCTCTGAAAATAGGGTCCCACAGCTGCACCCCATCAGAGTGAGCAGGAATCTTAGGACTCTTAGAAGAGTCAATGCTCTGAGACCATGGGGGGCGCTTAGCCCCCTCTCTTCGTCACTGAGGATGATTTCATTTTTCAGGGATTAGAGAGAGTGGTCCTTGTGGTGGACTGCAGGTATGGAGAGCTGTTGTGATCGTATTAGATAGATAAGAATGATTATATGTATTGTAGAAATGTCTTCAGTAGAGATGGATAGTCGAGCTGGGCTATCAGACGGTCACCTCTGTAGCTGTAGTGTCATTTTTCCTATGGTCCAATGTGTAAATTAAACAAAAAAGTGCACGTTTGTTATGATGTCCAAGATGGGGACCAGGATGTGGACATAATAAAAAATTAGGGAACATGATAGGAGACATTTCTACAATACATATAATCATTCTTATCTATCTAATACGATGACAACAGCTCTCCATACCTGCAGTCCACCACAAGGACCACCCTCTCTAATCCCTGAAAAATGAAATCATCCTCAGTGACGAAGAGAGGGGGCTAAGCGCCCCCATGGTCTCAGAGCATTAACTCTTCTAAGAGTCCTAAGGGCATTTCGCGCATAAATGAAATGATCACATTTTTCTCCAAAACTATAACAGATGCAAGCTTGTCATGTTTGGTGGAGATAATATTTAATAAAATAAGTAGAAACCTACTAAAAGTTTTGTTTGTTTATATTGCAATCCTGAGATAATCGTCTCCATGCTCCAAATCCATTTTAAAGCCATTTCAAAGGCATTTCACGCATAAATGATATGATCATATTTTTCTCCAAAATTTTATCACATGCAAGCTTGTCCTGTTTGGTGGAGATGATATTTAATAAAATAAGTAGAAATCCACTAAAAGATTTGTTTGGTTATCTTGCAATCCCAAGATAATCATCTCCATGCTCCAAATCCATTTTAAAGCCATTTTTAAGGCATTTCGCGCATAAATGAAATGATCACATTTTTCTCCAAAACTATAACAGATGCAAGCTTGTCCTGTTTGGTGGAGATAATATTTAATAAAATAAGTAGAAATCTACTAAAAGTTTTGTTTGTTTATATTGCCATCCTGAGATAATCGTCTCCATGCTCCAAATCCATTTTAAAGCCATTTCAAAGGCATTTTGCGCATAAATGAAATGATCACATTTTTCTCCAAAACTATAACACATGCAAGCTTGTCCTGTTTGGTGGAGATGATATTTGGTAAAATAAGTAGAAATCCACTAAAAGTTTTGTTTGGTTATCTTGCAATCCCGAGATAATCGTCTCCATGCTCCAAATCTATTTTAAAGCCATTTCAAAGGCATTGTGCGCATAAATGAAATGATCACATTTTTCTCCAAAACTATAACAGATGCAAGCTTGTCCTGTTTGGTGGGGATAATATTTAATAAAATAAGTAGAAATCCACTAAAAGTTTTGTTTGGTTATCTTGCAATCCCGAGATAATCGTCTCCATGCTCCAAATCCATTTTAAAGCCATTTTTAAGGCATTTCGCGCATAAATGAAATGATCACATTTTTCTCCAAAACTATAACAGATGGAAGCTCGTCCTGTTTGGAGGGGATAATATTTAATAAAATAAGTAGAAATCCACTAAAAGTTTTGTTTGGTTATATTGCAATCCCGAGATAATCGTCTCCATGCTTCAAATCCATTTAAAAGCCATTTTGAAGGCATTTCACGCATAAATGAAATGATCACATTTTTCTTCAAAACTAAAACAGATGCAAGCTTGTCCTGTTTGGTAGAGATGATATTTAATAAAATATGTAGAAATCCACTAAAAGTTTTGTTTGGTTATCTTGCAATCCCGAGATAATCGTCTCCATGCTTCAAAACTATTTTAAAGCCATTTTTAAGGCATTTCGCGCATACATGAAATGATCACATTTTTCTCCAAAACTATAACAGATGCAAGCTTGTCCTGTTTGGTGGAGATAATATTTAATAAAATAAGTAGAAACCTACTAAAAGTTTTGTTTGGCGCCCCCCATGGTTTTAGAGCATTGACTCTTCTAAGAGTCCTAAGAGTCCTGCTTACACTGATGGGGTGCAGCTGTGGGACCCTATTTTAAGAGATGATGTCCTCCACCCAACTCTCAAAAAGCTGAAAGGGTCTTCAGTAGAGATGGATAGTCGAGCTGGGCTATCAGACGGTCACCTCTGTAGCTGTAGTGTCATTTTTCCTATGGTCCAATGTGTAAATTAAACAAAAAAGTGCACGTTTGTTATGATGTCCAAGATGGGGACCAGGATGTGGACATAATAAAAAATTAGGGAACATGATAGGAGACATTTCTACAATACATATAATCATTCTTATCTATCTAATACGATCACAACAGCTCTCCATTCCTGCAGTCCACCACAAGGACCACTCTCTCTAATCCCTGAAAAATGAAATCATCCTCAGTGACGAAGAGAGGGGGCTAAGCGCCCCCCATGGTCTCAGATCATTGACTCTTCTAAGAGTCCTAAGAGTCCTGCTCACACTGATGGGGTGCAGCTGTGGGACCCTATTTTCAGAGATGATGTCCTCCACCCAACTCTCAAAAAGCTGAAAGGGTCTTCAGTAGAGATGGATAGTCGAGCTGGGCTATCAGACGGTCACCTCTGTAGCTGTAGTGTCATTTTTCCTATGGTCCAATGTGTAAATTAAACAAAAAAGTGCACGTTTGTTATGATTTCCAAGATGGGGACCAGGATGTGGACATAATAAAAAAATAGGGAACATGATAGGAGACATTTCTACAATACATATAATCATTCTTATCTATCTAATACGATGACAACAGCTCTCCATACCTTCAGTCCACCACAAGGACCACCCTCTCTATTCCCTGAAAAGTGAAATCATCCTCAGTGACGAAGAGAGGGGGCTAAGCGCCCCCCATGGTCTCAGAGCATTGACTCTTCTAAGAGTCCTAAGAGTCCTGCTCACACTGATGGGGTGCAGCTGTGGGACCCTATTTTCAGAGATGATGTTCTCCACCAAACTCTCAAAAAGCTGAAAGGGTCTTCAGTAGAGATGGATAGTCGAGCTGGGCTATCAGACGGTCACCTCTGTACCTGTAGTGTCATTTTTCCTATGGTCCAATGTGTAAATTAAACAAAAAAGTGCACGTTTGTTATGATGTCCAAGATGGGGACCAGGATGTGGACATAATAAAAAATTAGGGAACATGATAGGAGACATTTCTACAATACATATAATCATTCTTATCTATTTAAAATGATGACAACAGCTCTCCATACCTGCAGTCCACCACAAGGACCACCCTCTCTAATCCCTGAAAAATGAAATCATCCTCAGTGACGAAGAGAGGGGGCTAAGCGCACCCCATGGTCTCAAAACATTGACTCTTCTAAGAGTCCTAAGAGTCCTGCTCACACTGATGGGGTGCAGCTGTGGGACCCTATTTTCAGAGATGATGTCCTCCACCCAACTCTCAAAAAGCTGAAAGGGTCTTCAGTAGAGATGGATAGTCGAGCTGGGCTATCAGACGGTCACCTCTGTAGCTGTAGTGTCATTTTTCCTATGGTCCAATGTGTAAATTAAACAAAAAAGTGCACGTTTGTTATGATTTCCAAGATGGGGACCAGGATGTGGACATAATAAAAAAATAGGGAACATGATAGGAGACATTTCTACAATACATATAATCATTCTTATCTATCTAATACGATGACAACAGCTCTCCATACCTGCAGTCCACCACAAGGACCACCCTCTCTATTCCCTGAAAAGTGAAATCATCCTCAGTGACGAAGAGAGGGGGCTAAGCGCCCCCCATGGTCTCAGAGCATTGACTCTTCTAAGAGTCCTAAGAGTCCTGCTCACACTGATGGGGTGCAGCTGTGGGACCCTATTTTCAGAGATGATGTTCTCCACCAAACTCTCAAAAAGCTGAAAGGGTCTTCAGTAGAGATGGATAGTCGAGCTTGGCTATCAGACGGTCACCTCTGTACCTGTAGTGTCATTTTTCCTATGGTCCAATGTGTAAATTAAACAAAAAAGTGCACGTTTGTTATGATGTCCAAGATGGGGACCAGGATGTGGACATAATAAAAAATTAGGGAACATGATAGGAGACATTTCTACAATACATATAATCATTCTTATCTATTTAATACGATGACAACAGCTCTCCATACCTGCAGTCCACCACAAGGACCACCCTCTCTAATCCCTGAAAAATGAAATCATCCTTAGTGACGAAGAGAGGGGGCTAAACGCCCCCCATGGTCTCAGAGCATTGACTCTTCTAAGAGTCCTAAGAGTCCTGCTCACACTGATGGGGTGCAGCTGTGGGACCCTATTTTCAGAGATGATGTCCTCCACCCAACTCTCAAAAAGCTGAAAGGGTCTTCAGTAGAGATGGATTGTCGAGCTGGGCTATCAGACGGTCACCTCTGTAGCTGTAGTGTCATTTTTCCTATGGTCCAATGTGTAAATTAAACAAAAAAGTGCACGTTTGTTATGATGTCCAAGATGGGGACCAGGATGTGGACATAATAAAAAATTAGGGAACATGATAGGAGACATTTCTACAATACATATAATCATTCTTATCTATCTAATACGATAACAGCTCTCCATACCTGCAGTCCACCACAAGGACCACCCTCTCTAATCCCTGAAAAATGAAATCATCCTCAGTGACGAAGAGAGGGGGCTAAGTGCCCCCAATGGTCTCAGAGCATTGACTCTTCTAAGAGTCCTAAGAGTCCTGCTCACACTGATGGGGTGCAGCTGTGGGACCCTATTTTCAGAGATGATGTCCTCCACCCAACTCTCAAAAAGCTGAAAGGGTCTTCAGTAGAGATGGATAGTCGAGCTGGGCTATCAGACGGTCACCTCTGTAGCTGTAGTGTCATTTTTCCTATGGTCCAATGTGTAAATTAAACAAAAAAGTGCACGTTTGTTATGATGTCCAAGATGGGGACCAGGATGTGGACATAATAAAAAATTAGGGAACATGATAGGAGACATTTCTACAATACATATAATCATTCTTATCTATCTAATACGATGACAACAGCTCTCCATACCTGCAGTCCACCACAAGGACCACCCTCTCTAATCCCTGAAAAATGAAATCATCCTCAGTGACGAAGAGAGGGGGCCAAGCGCCCCCCATGGTACCAGAGCATTGACTCTTCTAAGAGTCCTAAGAGTCCTGCTCACACTGATGGGGTGAAGCTGTGGGACCCTATTTTCAGAGATGATGTCCTCCACCCGACTCTCAAAAAGCTGAAAGGGTCTTCAGTAGAGATGGATAGTCGAGCTGGGCTATCAGACGGTCACCTATGTAGCTGTAGTGTCATTTTTCCTATGGTCCAATGTGTAAATTAAACAAAAAAGTGCACGTTTGTTATGATGTCCAAGATGGGGACCAGGATGTGGACATAATAAAAAATTAGGGAACATGATAGGAGACATTTCTACAATACATATAATCATTCTTATCTATCTAATACGATGACAACAGCTCTCCATACCTGCAGTCCACCACAAGGACCACCCTCTCTAATCCCTGAAAAATGAAATCATCCTCAGTGACGAAGAGAGGGGGCTAAGTGCCCCCAATGGTCTCAGAGCATTGACTCTTCTAAGAGTCCTAAGAGTCCTGCTCACACTGATGGGGTGCAGCTGTGGGACCCTATTTTCAGAGATGATGTCCTCCACCCAACTCTCAAAAAGCTGAAAGGGTCTTCAGTAGAGATGGATAGTCGAGCTAGGCTATCAGACGGTCACCTCTGTAGCTGTAGTGTCATTTTTCCTATGGTCCAATGTGTAAATTAAACAAAAAAGTGCACGTTTGTTATGATGTCCAAGATGGGGACCAGGATGTGGACATAATAAAAAATTAGGGAACATGATAGGAGACATTTCTACAATACATATAATCATTCTTATCTATCTAATACGATGACAACAGCTCTCCATACCTGCAGTCCACCACAAGGACCACCCTCTCTAATCCCTGAAAAATGAAATCATCCTCAGTGACGAAGAGAGGGGGCCAAGCGCCCCCCATGGTACCAGAGCATTGACTCTTCTAAGAGTCCTAAGAGTCCTGCTCACACTGATGGGGTGAAGCTGTGGGACCCTATTTTCAGAGATGATGTCCTCCACCCGACTCTCAAAAAGCTGAAAGGGTCTTCAGTAGAGATGGATAGTCGAGCTGGGCTATCAGACGGTCACCTCTGTAGCTGTAGTGTCATTTTTCCTATGGTCCAATGTGTAAATTAAACAAAAAAGTGCAGGTTTGTTATGATGTCCAAGATGGGGACCAGGATGTGGACATAATAAGAAATTAGGGAACATGATAGGAGACATTTCTACAATACATATAATCATTCTTATCTATCTAATACGATGACAACAGCTCTCCATACCTGCAGTCCACCACAAGGACCACCCTCTCTAATCCCTGAAAAATGAAATCATCCTCAGTGACGAAGAGAGGGGGCTAAGTGCCCCCAATGGTCTCAGAGCATTGACTCTTCTAAGAGTCCTAAGAGTCCTGCTCACACTGATGGGGTGAAGCTGTGGGACCCTATTTTCAGAGATGATGTCCTCCACCCAACTCTCAAAAAGCTGAAAGGGTCTTCAGTAGAGATGGATAGTCGAGCTGGGCTATCAGACGGTCACCTCTGTAGCTGTAGTGTCATTTTTCCTATGGTCCAATGTGTAAATTAAACAAAAAAGTGCACGTTTGTTATGATGTTCAAGATGGGGACCAGGATGTGGACATAATAAAAAATTAGGGAACATGATAGGAGACATTTCTACAATACATATAATCATTCTTATCTATCTAATACGATGACAACAGCTCTCCATACCTGCAGTCCACCACAAGGACCACCCTCTCTAATCCCTGAAAAATGAAATCATCCTCAGTGACGAAGAGAGGGGGCTAAGCGCCCCCATGGTCTCAGAGCATTAACTCTTCTAAGAGTCCTAAGAGTCCTGCTCACACTGATGGGGTGCAGCTGTGGGACCCTATTTTCAGAGATGATGTCCTCCACCCAACTCTCAAAAAGCTGAAAGGGTCTTCAGTAGAGATGGATAGTCGAGCTGGGCTATCAGACGGTCACCTCTGTAGCTGTAGTGTCATTTTTCCTATGGTCCAATGTGTAAATTAAACAAAAAAGTGCACGTTTGTTATGATGTCCAAGATGGGGACCAGGATGTGGACATAATAAGAAATTAGGGAACATGATAGGAGACATTTCTACAATACATATAATCATTCTTATCTATCTAATACGATCACAACAGCTCTCCATACCTGCAGTCCACCACAAGGACCACTCTCTCTAATCCCTGAAAAATTAAATCATCCTCAGTGACGAAGAGAGGGGGCTAAGCGCCCCCCATGGTCTCAGAGCATTGACTCTTCTAAGAGTCCTAAGATTCCTGCTCACACTGATGGGGTGCAGCTGTGGGACCCTATTTTCAGAGATGATGTCCTCCACCCAACTCTCAAAAAGCTGAAAGGGTCTTCAGTAGAGATGGATAGTCGAGCTGGGCTATCAGACGGTCACCTCTGTAGCTGTAGTGTCATTTTTCCTATGGTCCAATGTGTAAATTAAACAAAAAAGTGCACGTTTGTTATGATTTCCAAGATGGGGACCAGGATGTGGACATAATAAAAAAATAGGGAACATGATAGGAGACATTTCTACAATACATATAATCATTCTTATCTATCTAATACGATGACAACAGCTCTCCATACCTGCAGTCCACCACAAGGACCACCCTCTCTATTACCTGAAAAGTGAAATCATCCTCAGTGACGAAGAGAGGGGGCTAAGCGCCCCCCATGGTCTCAGAGCATTGACTCTTCTAAGAGTCCTAAGAGTCCTGCTCACACTGATGGGGTGCAGCTGTGGGACCCTATTTTCAGAGATGATGTTCTCTACCCAACTCTCAAAAAGCTGAAAGGGTCTTCAGTAGAGATGGATAGTCGAGCTGGGCTATCAGACGGTCACCTCTGTAGCTGTAGTGTCATTTTTCCTATGGTCCAATGTGTAAATTAAACAAAAAAGTGCACGTTTGTTATGATGTCCAAGATGGGGACCAGGATGTGGACATAATAAAAAATTAGGGAACATGATAGGAGACATTTCTACAATACATATAATCATTCTTATCTATTTAATACGATGACAACAGCTCTCCATACCTGCAGTCCACCACAAGGACCACCCTCTCTAATCCCTGAAAAATGAAATCATCCTCAGTGACGAAGAGTGGGGGCTAAGCGCCCCCCATGGTCTCAGAGCATTGACTCTTCTAAGAGTCCTAAGAGTCCTGCTCACACTGATGGGGTGCAGCTGTGGGACCCTATTTTCAGAGATGATGTCCTCCACCCAACTCTCAAAAAGCTGAAAGGGTCTTCAGTAGAGATGGATAGTCGAGCTGGGCTATCAGACGGTCACCTCTGTAGCTGTAGTGTCATTTTTCCTATGGTCCAATGTGTAAATTAAACAAAAAAGTGCACGTTTGTTATGATGTCCAAGATGGGGACCAGGATGTGGACATAATAAAAAATTAGGGAACATGATAGGAGACATTTCTACAATACATATAATCATTCTTATCTATCTAATACGATGACAACAGCTCTCCATACCTGCAGTCCACCACAAGGACCACCCTCTCTAATCCCTGAAAAATGAAATCATCCTCAGTGATGAAGAGAGGGGGCTAAGTGCCCCCAATGGTCTCAGAGCATTGACTCTTCTAAGAGTCCTAAGAGTCCTGCTCACACTGATGGGGTGCAGCTGTGGGACCCTATTTTCAGAGATGATGTCCTCCACCCAACTCTCAAAAAGCTGAAAGGGTCTTCAGTAGAGATGGATAGTCGAGCTGGGCTATCAGACGGTCACCTCTGTAGCTGTAGTGTCATTTTTCCTATGGTCCAATGTGTAAATTAAACAAAAAAGTGCACGTTTGTTATGATGTTCAAGATGGGGACCAGGATGTGGACATAATAAAAAATTAGGGAACATGATAGGAGACATTTCTACAATACATATAATCATTCTTATCTATCTAATACGATCACAACAGCTCTCCATACCTGCAGTCCACCACAAGGACCACTCTCTCTAATTCCTGAAAAATGAAATCATCCTCAGTGACGAAGAGAGGGGGCTAAGCGCCCCCCATGGTCTCAGAGCATTGACTCTTCTAAGAGTCCTAAGATTCCTGCTCACACTGATGGGGTGCAGCTGTGGGACCCTATTTTCAGAGATGATGTCCTCCACCCAACTCTCAAAAAGCTGAAAGGGTCTTCAGTAGAGATGGATAGTCGAGCTGGGCTATCAGACGGTCACCTCTGTAGCTGTAGTGTCATTTTTCCTATGGTCCAATGTGTAAATTAAACAAAAAAGTGCACGTTTGTTATGATTTCCAAGATGGGGACCAGGATGTGGACATAATAAAAAAATAGGGAACATGATAGGAGACATTTCTACAATACATATAATCATTCTTATCTATCTAATACGATGACAACAGCTCTCCATACCTGCAGTCCACCACAAGGACCACCCTCTCTATTCCCTGAAAAGTGAAATCATCCTCAGTGACGAATGTGGCGCCCCTGACCTGGTCAGGCACCACTGAGTACTGCACCCATGCTGGGGACAGTACAATACAGGTAATCCAGAAGGCTGACCGGGGTGTGGAACACAGGCGCATAGTGACCAGGTCTCACACATGTACCTATGAGAGGACCCCTGGGGATCCCAGGAGGGGGCGAAGCATGAGCACGGCCTCCATCTCCTCTCAAGGGGTGTGGTAAGAGAGTCTGGTTGCTAGGTGGCGTAGGCAAGAACAGGAGAGGAGGAGCAGTGAGTCAGTTAGAGGAGAACTCCAGAGGGCTCAGTAAGGAGCAGACCTGTGGGGTTTTTTGCTGTCTAACAGCGCCCGCGCAGTGGCTACAGACGGGGGAGAACGGTCACCTAGGAGGGCTACCCGAAATCCAGCTTCAGCTAGAGGACAGCGGAGTGGGAAGTAAGGAGACTGCTAGGGAGAACCAGGCCCAAACGGCGGCAGATCCCGAAGCGAGGATAGATTCACCTTTCCCTGCTAAACCTGCCGGTGTGGGGCTCTCAAAGCCCACACCACAATACCACAAAAGCCGCAGCCACGTAACCACAGTTAGGGCCCATAGGTCTCAGGAGGCAAGCAGCTGGAGTGACCTGGTCCGGGGAACAAGCAAACGGCGAACGAAGGGGAGAGAGGCTGCAGCATCTTCCCTGGGTGACCCCCATAGGGACTCAAAGTCGGGGTCACCCCAAACCACCAAGGGCTAAGGAAGGCGAGTCAGTAGTCACCCTCATAAAGTCAGCCTGAAGGATACCTGGTTCCTGCCTGGTTCATCCCAGCTACGCCCGGGTTACTCACCCTGCCACCTGAAGTGAGTAAAAAACCCTGAAAGACATCCTGCCTGTGTGGAGTTATTCTGCGCCTTGTGGTACTACCACATCTACACAGGGCCCTGGGGCTTGCCTCACTCTCAGGAGGCCACTACATCCGACTGCACCCACCATCAGCCCCAGGCAGCCCTTAACCTGCAGTGGCGGTCCTCACTGACCGCAAATCTGAGAGTGGCGTCACGACTACAGAGAAGATCTCCTACCTGTGACCCGATACAGCCGAGTGGAGTCCCTGAAGGTAATGCACCGACACAGCAGCATCTGTGGGGCTTCACACGAAGAGAGGGGGCTAAGCGCCCCCCATGGTCTCAGAGCATTGACTCTTCTAAGAGTCCTAAGAGTCCTGCTCACACTGATGGGGTGCAGCTGTGGGACCCTATTTTCAGAGATGATGTTCTCCACCCAACTCTCAAAAAGCTGAAAGGGTCTTCAGTAGAGATGGATAGTCGAGCTGGGCTATCAGACGGTCACCTCTGTAGCTGTAGTGTCATTTTTCCTATGGTCCAATGTGTAAATTAAACAAAAAAGTGCACGTTTGTTATGATGTCCAAGATGGGGACCAGGATGTGGACATAATAAAAAATTAGGGAACATGATAGGAGACATTTCTACAATACATATAATCATTCTTATCTATTTAATACGATGACAACAGCTCTCCATACCTGCAGTCCACCACAAGGACCACCCTCTCTAATCCCTGAAAAATGAAATCATCCTCAGTGACGAAGAGAGGGGGCTAAGCGCCCCCCATGGTCTCAGAGCATTGACTCTTCTAAGAGTCCTAAGAGTCCTGCTCACACTGATGGGGTGCAGCTGTGGGACCCTATTTTCAGAGATGATGTCCTCCACCCAACTCTCAAAAAGCTGAAAGGGTCTTCAGTAGAGATGGATAGTCGAGCTGGGCTATCAGACGGTCACCTCTGTAGCTGTAGTGTCATTTTTCCTATGGTCCAATGTGTAAATTAAACAAAAAAGTGCACGTTTGTTATGATGTCCAAGATGGGGACCAGGATGTGGACATAATAAAAAATTAGGGAACATGATAGGAGACATTTCTACAATACATATATTCATTCTTATCTATCTAATACGATGATAAAAGCTCTCCATATCTGCAGTCCACCACAAGGACCACCCTCTCTAATCCCTGAAAAATGAAATCATCCTCAGTGATGAAGAGAGGGGGCTAAGTGCCCCCAATGGTTTTAGAGCATTGACTCTTCTAAGAGTCCTAAGAGTCCTGCTTACACTGATGGGGTGCAGCTGTGGGACCCTATTTTAAGAGATGATGTCCTCCACCCAACTCTCAAAAAGCTGAAAGGGTCTTCAGTAGAGATGGATAGTCGAGCTGGGCTATCAGACGGTCACCTCTGTAGCTGTAGTGTCATTTTTCCTATGGTCCAATGTGTAAATTAAACAAAAAAGTGCACGTTTGTTATGATGTCCAAGATGGGGACCAGGATGTGGACATAATAAAAAATTAGGGAACATGATAGGAGACATTTCTACAATACATATAATCATTCTTATCTATCTAATACGATGATAACAGCTCTCCATATCTGCAGTCCACCACAAGGACCACCCTCTCTAATCCCTGAAAAATGAAATCATCCTCAGTGATGAAGAGAGGGGGCTAAGTGCCCCCAATGGTCTCAGAGCATTGACTCTTCTAAGAGTCCTAAGAGTCCTGCTCACACTGATGGGGTGCAGCTGTGGGACCCTATTTTCAGAGATGATGTCCTCCACCCAACTCTCAAAAAGCTGAAAGGGTCTTCAGTAGAGATGGATAGTCGAGCTGGGCTATCAGACGGTCACCTCTGTAGCTGTAGTGTCATTTTTCCTATGGTCCAATGTGTAAATTAAACAAAAAAGTGCACGTTTGTTATGATGTCCAAGATGGGGACCAGGATGTGGACATAATAAAAAATTAGGGAACATGATAGGAGACATTTCTACAATACATATAATCATTCTTATCTATCTAATACGATGACAACAGCTCTCCATACCTGCAGTCCACCACAAGGACCACCCTCTCTAATCCCTGAAAAATGAAATCATCCTCAGTGATGAAGAGAGGGGGCTAAGTGCCCCCAATGGTCTCAGAGCATTGACTCTTCTAAGAGTCCTAAGAGTCCTGCTCACACTGATGGGGTGCAGCTGTGGGACCCTATTTTCAGAGATGATGTCCTCCACCCAACTCTCAAAAAGCTGAAAGGGTCTTCAGTAGAGATGGATAGTCGAGCTGGGCTATCAGACGGTCACCTCTGTAGCTGTAGTGTCATTTTTCCTATGGTCCAATGTGTAAATTAAACAAAAAAGTGCACGTTTGTTATGATGTTCAAGATGGGGACCAGGATGTGGACATAATAAAAAATTAGGGAACATGATAGGAGACATTTCTACAATACATATAATCATTCTTATCTATCTAATACGATCACAACAGCTCTCCATACCTGCAGTCCACCACAAGGACCACTCTCTCTAATCCCTGAAAAATGAAATCATCCTCAGTGACGAAGAGAGGGGGCTAAGCGCCCCCCATGGTCTCAGAGCATTGACTCTTCTAAGAGTCCTAAGAGTCCTGCTCACACTGATGGGGTGCAGCTGTGGGACCCTATTTTCAGAGATGATGTTCTCCACCCAACTCTCAAAAAGCTGAAAGGGTCTTCAGTAGAGATGGATAGTCGAGCTGGGCTATCAGACGGTCACCTCTGTAGCTGTAGTGTCATTTTTCCTATGGTCCAATGTGTAAATTAAACAAAAAAGTGCACGTTTGTTATGATGTCCAAGATGGGGACCAGGATGTGGACATAATAAAAAATTAGGGAACATGATAGGAGACATTTCTACAATACATATAATCATTCTTATCTATTTAATACGATGACAACAGCTCTCCATACCTGCAGTCCACCACAAGGACCACCCTCTCTAATCCCTGAAAAATGAAATCATCCTCAGTGACGAAGAGAGGGGGCTAAGCGCCCCCCATGGTCTCAGAGCATTGACTCTTCTAAGAGTTCTAAGAGTCCTGCTCACACTGATGGGGTGCAGCTGTGGGACCCTATTTTCAGAGATGATGTCCTCCACCCAACTCTCAAAAAGCTGAAAGGGTCTTCAGTAGAGATGGATAGTCGAGCTGGGCTATCAGACGGTCACCTCTGTAGCTGTAGTGTCATTTTTCCTATGGTCCAATGTGTAAATTAAACAAAAAAGTGCACGTTTGTTATGATGTCCAAGATGGGGACCAGGATGTGGACATAATAAAAAATTAGGGAACATGATAGGAGACATTTCTACAATACATATAATCATTCTTATCTATCTAATACGATGATAACAGCTCTCGATATCTGCAGTCCACCACAAGGACCACCCTCTCTAATCCCTGAAAAATGAAATCATCCTCAGTGATGAAGAGAGGGGGCTAAGTGCCCCCAATGGTCTCAGAGCTTTGACTCTTCTAAGAGTCCTAAGAGTCCTGCTCACACTGATGGGGTGCAGCTGTGGGACCCTATTTTCAGAGATGATGTCCTCCACCCAACTCTCAAAAAGCTGAAAGGGTCTTCAGTAGAGATGGATAGTCGAGCTGGGCTATCAGACGGTCACCTCTGTAGCTGTAGTGTCATTTTTCCTATGGTCCAATGTGTAAATTAAACAAAAAAGTGCACGTTTGTTATGATGTCCAAGATGGGGACCAGGATGTGGACATAATAAAAAATTAGGGAACATGATAGGAGACATTTCTACAATACATATAATCATTCTTATCTATCTAATACGATGACAACAGCTCTCCATACCTGCAGTCCACCACAAGGACCACCCTCTCTAATCCCTGAAAAATGAAATCATCCTCAGTGACGAAGAGAGGGGGCTAAGCGCCCCCATGGTCTCAGAGCATTAACTCTTCTAAGAGTCCTAAGAGTCCTGCTCACACTGATGGGGTGCAGCTGTGGGACCCTATTTTCAGAGATGATGTCCTCCACCCAACTCTCAAAAAGCTGAAAGGGTCTTCAGTAGAGAGGGATAGTCGAGCTGGGCTATCAGACGGTCACCTCTGTAGCTGTAGTGTCATTTTTCCTATGGTCCAATGTGTAAATTAAACAAAAAAGTGCACGTTTGTTATGATGTCCAAGATGGGGACCAGGATGTGGACATAATAAAAAATTAGGGAACATGATAGGAGACATTTCTACAATACATATAATCATTCTTATCTATCTAATACGATGATAACAGCTCTCCATATCTGCAGTCCACCACAAGGACCACCCTCTCTAATCCCTGAAAAATGAAATCATCCTCAGTGATGAAGAGAGGGGGCTAAGTGCCCCCAATGGTCTCAGAGCATTGACTCTTCTAAGAGTCCTAAGAGTCCTGCTCACACTGATGGGGTGCAGCTGTGGGACCCTATTTTCAGAGATGATGTCCTCCACCCAACTCTCAAAAAGCTGAAAGGGTCTTCAGTAGAGATGGATAGTCGAGCTGGGCTATCAGACGGTCACCTCTGTAGCTGTAGTGTCATTTTTCCTATGGTCCAATGTGTAAATTAAACAAAAAAGTGCACGTTTGTTATGATGTCCAAGATGGGGACCAGGATGTGGACATAATAAAAAATTAGGGAACATGATAGGAGACATTTCTACAATACATATAATCATTCTTATCTATCTAATACGATGACAACAGCTCTCCATACCTGCAGTCCACCACAAGGACCACCCTCTCTAATCCCTGAAAAATGAAATCATCCTCAGTGATGAAGAGAGGGGGCTAAGTGCCCCCAATGGTCTCAGAGCATTGACTCTTCTAAGAGTCCTAAGAGTCCTGCTCACACTGATGGGGTGCAGCTGTGGGACCCTATTTTCAGAGATGATGTCCTCCACCCAACTCTCAAAAAGCTGAAAGGGTCTTCAGTAGAGATGGATAGTCGAGCTGGGCTATCAGACGGTCACCTCTGTAGCTGTAGTGTCATTTTTCCTATGGTCCAATGTGTAAATTAAACAAAAAAGTGCACGTTTGTTATGATGTTCAAGATGGGGACCAGGATGTGGACATAATAAAAAAATAGGGAACATGATAGGAGACATTTCTACAATACATATAATCATTCTTATCTATCTAATACGATCACAACAGCTCTCCATACCTGCAGTCCACCACAAGGACCACTCTCTCTAATCCCTGAAAAATGAAATCATCCTCAGTGACGAAGAGAGGGGGCTAAGCGCCCCCCATGGTCTCAGAGCATTGACTCTTCTAAGAGTCCTAAGATTCCTGCTCACACTGATGGGGTGCAGCTGTGGGACCCTATTTTCAGAGATGATGTCCTCCACCCAACTTTCAAAAAGCTGAAAGGGTCTTCAGTAGAGATGGATAGTCGAGCTGGGCTATCAGACGGTCACCTCTGTAGCTGTAGTGTCATTTTTCCTATGGTCCAATGTGTAAATTAAACAAAAAAGTGCACGTTTGTTATGATTTCCAAGATGGGGACCAGGATGTGGACATAATAAAAAAATAGGGAACATGATAGGAGACATTTCTACAATACATATAATCATTCTTATCTATCTAATACGATGACAACAGCTCTCCATACCTGCAGTCCACCACAAGGACCACCCTCTCTATTCCCTGAAAAGTGAAATCATCCTCAGTGACGAAGAGAGGGGGCTAAGCGCCCCCCATGGTCTCAGAGCATTGACTCTTCTAAGAGTCCTAAGAGTCCTGCTCACACTGATGGGGTGCAGCTGTGGGACCCTATTTTCAGAGATGATGTTCTCCACCCAACTCTCAAAAAGCTGAAAGGGTCTTCAGTAGAGATGGATAGTCGAGCTGGGCTATCAGACGGTCACCTCTGTAGCTGTAGTGTCATTTTTCCTATGGTCCAATGTGTAAATTAAACAAAAAAGTGCACGTTTGTTATGATGTCCAAGATGGGGACCAGGATGTGGACATAATAAAAAATTAGGGAACATGATAGGAGACATTTCTACAATACATATAATCATTCTTATCTATTTAATACGATGACAACAGCTCTCCATACCTGCAGTCCACCACAAGGACCACCCTCTCTAATCCCTGAAAAATGAAATCATCCTCAGTGACGAAGAGAGGGGGCTAAGCGCCCCCCATGGTCTCAGAGCATTGACTCTTCTAAGAGTCCTAAGAGTCCTGCTCACACTGATGGGGTGCAGCTGTGGGACCCTATTTTCAGAGATGATGTCCTCCACCCAACTCTCAAAAAGCTGAAAGGGTCTTCAGTAGAGATGGATAGTCGAGCTGGGCTATCAGACGGTCACCTCTGTAGCTGTAGTGTCATTTTTCCTATGGTCCAATGTGTAAATTAAACAAAAAAGTGCACGTTTGTTATGATGTCCAAGATGGGGACCAGGATGTGGACATAATAAAAAATTAGGGAACATGATAGGAGACATTTCTACAATACATATAATCATTCTTATCTATCTAATACGATGATAACAGCTCTCGATATCTGCAGTCCACCACAAGGACCACCCTCTCTAATCCCTGAAAAATGAAATCATCCTCAGTGATGAAGAGAGGGGGCTAAGTGCCCCCAATGGTCTCAGAGCATTGACTCTTCTAAGAGTCCTAAGAGTCCTGCTCACACTGATGGGGTGCAGCTGTGGGACCCTATTTTCAGAGATGATGTCCTCCACCCAACTCTCAAAAAGCTGAAAGGGTCTTCAGTAGAGATGGATAGTCGAGCTGGGCTATCAGACGGTCACCTCTGTAGCTGTAGTGTCATTTTTCCTATGGTCCAATGTGTAAATTAAACAAAAAAGTGCACGTTTGTTATGATGTCCAAGATGGGGACCAGGATGTGGACATAATAAAAAATTAGGGAACATGATAGGAGACATTTCTACAATACATATAATCATTCTTATCTATCTAATACGATGACAACAGCTCTCCATACCTGCAGTCCACCACAAGGACCACCCTCTCTAATCCCTGAAAAATGAAATCATCCTCAGTGACGAAGAGAGGGGGCTAAGCGCCCCCATGGTCTCAGAGCATTAACTCTTCTAAGAGTCCTAAGAGTCCTGCTCACACTGATGGGGTGCAGCTGTGGGACCCTATTTTCAGAGATGATGTCCTCCACCCAACTCTCAAAAAGCTGAAAGGGTCTTCAGTAGAGATGGATAGTCGAGCTGGGCTATCAGACGGTCACCTCTGTAGCTGTAGTGTCATTTTTCCTATGGTCCAATGTGTAAATTAAACAAAAAAGTGCACGTTTGTTATGATGTCCAAGATGGGGACCAGGATGTGGACATAATAAAAAATTAGGGAACATGATAGGAGACATTTCTACAATACATATAATCATTCTTATCTATCTAATACGATGACAACAGCTCTCCATACCTGCAGTCCACCACAAGGACCACCCTCTCTAATCCCTGAAAAATGAAATCATCCTCAGGGACGAAGAGAGGGGGCTAAGCGCCCCCCATAGTTTTAGAGCATTGACTCTTCTAAGAGTCCTAAGAGTCCTGCTTACACTGATGGGGTGCAGCTGTGGGACCCTATTTTAAGAGATGATGTCCTCCACCCAACTCTCAAAAAGCTGAAAGGGTCTTCAGTAGAGATGGATAGTCGAGCTGGGCTATCAGACGGTCACCTCTGTAGCTGTAGTGTCATTTTTCCTATGGTCCAATGTTTAAATTAAACAAAAAAGTGCACGTTTGTTATGATGTCCAAGATGGGGACCAGGATGTGGACATAATAAAAAATTAGGGAACATGATAGGAGACATTTCTACAATACATATAATCATTCTTATCTATCTAATACGATGATAACAGCTCTCCATATCTGCAGTCCACCACAAGGACCACCCTCTCTAATCCCTGAAAAATGAAATCATCCTCAGTGATGAAGAGAGGGGGCTAAGTGCCCCCAATGGTCTCAGAGCATTGACTCTTCTAAGAGTCCTAAGAGTCCTGCTCACACTGATGGGGTGCAGCTGTGGGACCCTATTTTCAGAGATGATGTCCTCCACCCAACTCTCAAAAAGCTGAAAGGGTCTTCAGTAGAGATGGATAGTCGAGCTGGGCTATCAGACGGTCACCTCTGTAGCTGTAGTGTCATTTTTCCTATGGTCCAATGTGTAAATTAAACAAAAAAGTGCACGTTTGTTATGATGTCCAAGATGGGGACCAGGATGTGGACATAATAAAAAATTAGGGAACATGATAGGAGACATTTCTACAATACATATAATCATTCTTATCTATCTAATACGATGACAACAGCTCTCCATACCTGCAGTCCACCACAAGGACCACCCTCTCTAATCCCTGAAAAATGAAATCATCCTCAGTGACGAAGAGAGGGGGCTAAGCGCCCCCATGGTCTCAGAGCATTGACTCTTCTAAGAGTCCTAAGAGTCCTGCTCACACTGATGGGGTGCAGCTGTGGGACCCTATTTTCAGAGATGATGTCCTCCACCCAACTCTCAAAAAGCTGAAAGGGTCTTCAGTAGAGATGGATAGTCGAGCTGGGCTATCAGACGGTCACCTCTGTAGCTGTAGTGTCATTTTTCCTATGGTCCAATGTGTAAATTAAACAAAAAAGTGCACGTTTGTTATGATGTCCAAGATGGGGACCAGGATGTGGACATAATAAAAAATTAGGGAACATGATAGGAGACATTTCTACAATACATATAATCATTCTTATCTATCTAATACGATGACAACAGCTCTCCATACCTGCAGTCCACCACAAGGACCACCCTCTCTAATCCCTGAAAAATGAAATCATCCTCAGGGACGAAGAGAGGGGGCTAAGCGCCCCCCATGGTTTTAGAGCATTGACTCTTCTAAGAGTCCTAAGAGTCCTGCTTACACTGATGGGGTGCAGCTGTGGGACCCTATTTTAAGAGATGATGTCCTCCACCCAACTCTCAAAAAGCTGAAAGGGTCTTCAGTAGAGATGGATAGTCGAGCTGGGCTATCAGACGGTCACCTCTGTAGCTGTAGTGTCATTTTTCCTATGGTCCAATGTGTAAATTAAACAAAAAAGTGCACGTTTGTTATGATGTCCAAGATGGGGACCAGGATGTGGACATAATAAAAAATTAGGGAACATGATAGGAGACATTTCTACAATACATATAATCATTCTTATCTATCTAATACGATGACAACAGCTCTCCATACCTGCAGTCCACCACAAGGACCACCCTCTCTAATCCCTGAAAAATGAAATCATCCTCAGTGACGAAGAGAGGGGGCTAAGCGCCCCCATGGTCTCAGAGCATTAACTCTTCTAAGAGTCCTAAGAGTCCTGCTCACACTGATGGGGTGCAGCTGTGGGACCCTATTTTCAGAGATGATGTCTTCCACCCAACTCTCAAAAAGCTGAAAGGGTCTTCAGTAGAGATGGATAGTCGAGCTGGGCTATCAGACGGTCACCTCTGTAGCTGTAGTGTCATTTTTCCTATGGTCCAATGTGTAAATTAAACAAAAAAGTGCACGTTTGTTATGATGTCCAAGATGGGGACCAGGATGTGGACATAATAAAAAATTAGGGAACATGATAGGAGACATTTCTACAATACATATAATCATTCTTATCTATCTAATACGATGACAACAGCTCTCCATACCTGCAGTCCACCACAAGGACCACCCTCTCTAATCCCTGAAAAATGAAATCATCCTCAGGGACGAAGAGAGGGGGCTAAGCGCCCCCCATGGTTTTAGAGCATTGACTCTTCTAAGAGTCCTAAGAGTCCTGCTTACACTGATGGGGTGCAGCTGTGGGACCCTATTTTAAGAGATGATGTCCTCCACCCAACTCTCAAAAAGCTGAAAGGGTCTTCAGTAGAGATGGATAGTCGAGCTGGGCTATCAGACGGTCACCTCTGTAGCTGTAGTGTCATTTTTCCTATGGTCCAATGTGTAAATTAAACAAAAAAGTGCACGTTTGTTATGATGTCCAAGATGGGGACCAGGATGTGGACATAATAAAAAATTAGGGAACATGATAGGAGACATTTCTACAATACATATAATCATTCTTATCTATCTAATACGATCACAACAGCTCTCCATACCTGCAGTCCACCACAAGGACCACTCTCTCTAATCCCTGAAAAATGAAATCATCCTCAGTGACGAAGAGAGGGGGCTAAGCGCCCCCCATGGTCTCAAAACATTGACTCTTCTAAGAGTCCTAAGAGTCCTGCTCACACTGATGGGGTGCAGCTGTGGGACCCTATTTTCAGAGATGATGTCCTCCACCCAACTCTCAAAAAGCTGAAAGGGTCTTCAGTAGAGATGGATAGTCGAGCTGGGCTACCAGACGGTCACCTCTGTAGCTGTAGTGTCATTTTTCCTATGGTCCAATGTGTAAATTAAACAAAAAAGTGCACGTTTGTTATGATTTCCAAGATGGGGACCAGGATGTGGACATAATAAAAAAATAGGGAACATGATAGGAGACATTTCTACAATACATATAATCATTCTTATCTATCTAATACGATGACAACAGCTCTCCATACCTGCAGTCCACCACAAGGACCACCCTCTCTATTCCCTGAAAAGTGAAATCATCCTCAGTGACGAAGAGAGGGGGCTAAGCGCCCCCCATGGTCTCAAAACATTGACTCTTCTAAGAGTCCTAAGAGTCCTGCTCACACTGATGGGGTGCAGCTGTGGGACCCTATTTTCAGAGATGATGTCCTCCACCCAACTCTCAAAAAGCTGAAAGGGTCTTCAGTAGAGATGGATAGTCGAGCTGGGCTATCAGACGGTCACCTCTGTAGCTGTAGTGTCATTTTTCCTATGGTCCAATGTGTAAATTAAACAAAAAAGTGCACGTTTGTTATGATGTCCAAGATGGGGACCAGGATGTGGACATAATAAAAAATTAGGGAACATGATAGGAGACATTTCTACAATACATATAATCATTCTTATCTATCTAATACGATGACAACAGCTCTCCATACCTGCAGTCCACCACAAGGACCACCCTCTCTAATCCCTGAAAAATGAAATCATCCTCAGGGACGAAGAGAGGGGGCTAAGCGCCCCCCATGGTTTTAGAGCATTGACTCTTCTAAGAGTCCTAAGAGTCCTGCTTACACTGATGGGGTGCAGCTGTGGGACCCTATTTTAAGAGATGATGTCCTCCACCCAACTCTCAAAAAGCTGAAAGGGTCTTCAGTAGAGATGGATAGTCGAGCTGGGCTATCAGACGGTCACCTCTGTAGCTGTAGTGTCATTTTTCCTATGGTCCAATGTGTAAATTAAACAAAAAAGTGCACGTTTGTTATGATGTCCAAGATGGGGACCAGGATGTGGACATAATAAAAAATTAGGGAACATGATAGGAGACATTTCTACAATACATATAATCATTCTTATCTATCTAATACGATGACAACAGCTCTCCATACCTGCAGTCCACCACAAGGACCACCCTCTCTAATCCCTGAAAAATGAAATCATCCTCAGTGACGAAGAGAGGGGGCTAAGCGCCCCCATGGTCTCAGAGCATTAACTCTTCTAAGAGTCCTAAGAGTCCTGCTCACACTGATGGGGTGCAGCTGTGGGACCCTATTTTCAGAGATGATGTCCTCCACCCAACTCTCAAAAAGCTGAAAGGGTCTTCAGTAGAGATGGATAGTCGAGCTGGGCTATCAGACGGTCACCTCTGTAGCTGTAGTGTCATTTTTCCTATGGTCCAATGTGTAAATTAAACAAAAAAGTGCACGTTTGTTATGATGTCCAAGATGGGGACCAGGATGTGGACATAATAAAAAATTAGGGAACATGATAGGAGACATTTCTACAATACATTTAATCATTCTTATCTATCTAATACGATGACAACAGCTCTCCATACCTGCAGTCCACCACAAGGACCACCCTCTCTAATCCCTGAAAAATGAAATCATCCTCAGGGACGAAGAGAGGGGGCTAAGCGCCCCCCATGGTTTTAGAGCATTGACTCTTCTAAGAGTCCTAAGAGTCCTGCTTACACTGATGGGGTGCAGCTGTGGGACCCTATTTTAAGAGATGATGTCCTCCACCCAACTCTCAAAAAGCTGAAAGGGTCTTCAGTAGAGATGGATAGTCGAGCTGGGCTATCAGACGGTCACCTCTGTAGCTGTAGTGTCATTTTTCCTATGGTCCAATGTGTAAATTAAACAAAAAAGTGCACGTTTGTTATGATGTCCAAGATGGGGACCAGGATGTGGACATAATAAAAAATTAGGGAACATGATAGGAGACATTTCTACAATACATATAATCATTCTTATCTATCTAATACGATCACAACAGCTCTCCATACCTGCAGTCCACCACAAGGACCAATCTCTCTAATCCCTGAAAAATGAAATCATCCTCAGTGACGAAGAGAGGGGGCTAAGCGCCCCCCATGGTCTCAAAACATTGACTCTTCTAAGAGTCCTAAGAGTCCTGCTCACACTGATGGGGTGCAGCTGTGGGACCCTATTTTCAGAGATGATGTCCTCCACCCAACTCTCAAAAAGCTGAAAGGGTCTTCAGTAGAGATGGATAGTCGAGCTGGGCTACCAGACGGTCACCTCTGTAGCTGTAGTGTCATTTTTCCTATGGTCCAATGTGTAAATTAAACAAAAAAGTGCACGTTTGTTATGATTTCCAAGATGGGGACCAGGATGTGGACATAATAAAAAAATAGGGAACATGATAGGAGACATTTCTACAATACATATAATCATTCTTATCTATCTAATACGATGACAACAGCTCTCCATACCTGCAGTCCACCACAAGGACCACCCTCTCTATTCCCTGAAAAGTGAAATCATCCTCAGTGACGAAGAGAGGGGGCTAAGCGCCCCCCATGGTCTCAAAACATTGACTCTTCTAAGAGTCCTAAGAGTCCTGCTCACACTGATGGGGTGCAGCTGTGGGACCCTATTTTCAGAGATGATGTTCTCCACCCAACTCTCAAAAAGCTGAAAGGGTCTTCAGTAGAGATGGATAGTCGAGCTGGGCTATCAGACGGTCACCTCTGTAGCTGTAGTGTCATTTTTCCTATGGTCCAATGTGTAAATTAAACAAAAAAGTGCACGTTTGTTATGATGTCCAAGATGGGGACCAGGATGTGGACATAATAAAAAATTAGGGAACATGATAGGAGACATTTCTACAATACATATAATCATTCTTATCTATTTAATACGATGACAACAGCTCTCCATACCTGCAGTCCACCACAAGGACCACCCTCTCTAATCCCTGAAAAATGAAATCATCCTCAGTGACGAAGAGAGGGGGCTAAGCGCCCCCCATGGTCTGAGAGCATTGACTCTTCTAAGAGTCCTAAGAGTCCTGCTCACACTGATGGGGTGCAGCTGTGGGACCCTATTTTCAGAGATGATGTCCTCCACCCAACTCTCAAAAAGCTGAAAGGGTCTTCAGTAGAGATGGATTGTCGAGCTGGGCTATCAGACGGTCACCTCTGTAGCTGTAGTGTCATTTTTCCTATGGTCCAATGTGTAAATTAAACAAAAAAGTGCACGTTTGTTATGATGTCCAAGATGGGGACCAGGATGTGGACATAATAAAAAATTAGGGAACATGATAGGAGACATTTCTACAATACATATAATCATTCTTATCTATCTAATACGATGATAACAGCTCTCCATACCTGCAGTCCACCACAAGGACCACCCTCTCTATTCCCTGAAAAGTGAAATCATCCTCAGTGACGAAGAGAGGGGGCTAAGCGCCCCCCATGGTCTCAAAACATTGACTCTTCTAAGAGTCCTAAGAGTCCTGCTCACACTGATGGGGTGCAGCTGTGGGACCCTATTTTCAGAGATGATGTCCTCCACCCAACTCTCAAAAAGCTGAAAGGGTCTTCAGTAGAGATGGATAGTCGAGCTGGGCTACCAGACGGTCACCTCTGTAGCTGTAGTGTCATTTTTCCTATGGTCCAATGTGTAAATTAAACAAAAAAGTGCACGTTTGTTATGATTTCCAAGATGGGGACCAGGATGTGGACATAATAAAAAAATAGGGAACATGATAGGAGACATTTCTACAATACATATAATCATTCTTATCTATCTAATACGATGACAACAGCTCTCCATACCTGCAGTCCACCACAAGGACCACCCTCTCTAATCCCTGAAAAATGAAATCATCCTCAGTGACGAAGAGAGGGGGCTAAGCGCCCCCCATGGTCTGAGAGCATTGACTCTTCTAAGAGTCCTAAGAGTCCTGCTCACACTGATGGGGTGCAGCTGTGGGACCCTATTTTCAGAGATGATGTCCTCCACCCAACTCTCAAAAAGCTGAAAGGGTCTTCAGTAGAGATGGATTGTCGAGCTGGGCTATCAGACGGTCACCTCTGTAGCTGTAGTGTCATTTTTCCTATGGTCCAATGTGTAAATTAAACAAAAAAGTGCACGTTTGTTATGATGTCCAAGATGGGGACCAGGATGTGGACATAATAAAAAATTAGGGAACATGATAGGAGACATTTCTACAATACATATAATCATTCTTATCTATCTAATACGATGATAACAGCTCTCCATACCTGCAGTCCACCACAAGGACCACCCTCTCTATTCCCTGAAAAGTGAAATCATCCTCAGTGACGAAGAGAGGGGGCTAAGCGCCCCCCATGGTCTCAAAACATTGACTCTTCTAAGAGTCCTAAGAGTCCTGCTCACACTGATGGGGTGCAGCTGTGGGACCCTATTTTCAGAGATGATGTCCTCCACCCAACTCTCAAAAAGCTGAAAGGGTCTTCAGTAGAGATGGATAGTCGAGCTGGGCTACCAGACGGTCACCTCTGTAGCTGTAGTGTCATTTTTCCTATGGTCCAATGTGTAAATTAAACAAAAAAGTGCACGTTTGTTATGATTTCCAAGATGGGGACCAGGATGTGGACATAATAAAAAAATAGGGAACATGATAGGAGACATTTCTACAATACATATAATCATTCTTATCTATCTAATACGATGACAACAGCTCTCCATACCTGCAGTCCACCACAAGGACCACCCTCTCTATTCCCTGAAAAGTGAAATCATCCTCAGTGACGAAGAGAGGGGGCTAAGCGCCCCCCATGGTCTCAAAACATTGACTCTTCTAAGAGTCCTAAGAGTCCTGCTCACACTGATGGGGTGCAGCTGTGGGACCCTATTTTCAGAGATGATGTCCTCCACCCAACTCTCAAAAAGCTGAAAGGGTCTTCAGTAGAGATGGATAGTCGAGCTGGGCTATCAGACGGTCACCTCTGTAGCTGTAGTGTCATTTTTCCTATTGTCCAATGTGTAAATTAAACAAAAAAGTGCACGTTTGTTATGATGTCCAAGATGGGGACCAGGATGTGGACATAATAAAAAATTAGGGAACATGATAGGAGACATTTCTACAATACATATAATCATTCTTATCTATCTAATACGATGACAACAGCTCTCCATACCTGCAGTCCACCACAAGGACCACCCTCTCTAATCCCTGAAAAATGAAATCATCCTCAGGGACGAAGAGAGGGGGCTAAGCGCCCCCCATGGTTTTAGAGCATTGACTCTTCTAAGAGTCCTAAGAGTCCTGCTTACACTGATGGGGTGCAGCTGTGGGACCCTATTTTAAGAGATGATGTCCTCCACCCAACTCTCAAAAAGCTGAAAGGGTCTTCAGTAGAGATGGATAGTCGAGCTGGGCTATCAGACGGTCACCTCTGTAGCTGTAGTGTCATTTTTCCTATGGTCCAATGTGTAAATTAAACAAAAAAGTGCACGTTTGTTATAATGTCCAAGATGGGGACCAGGATGTGGACATAATAAAAAATTAGGGAACATGATAGGAGACATTTCTACAATACATATAATCATTCTTATCTATCTAATACGATGACAACAGCTCTCCATACCTGCAGTCCACCACAAGGACCACCCTCTCTAATCCCTGAAAAATGAAATCATCCTCAGTGACGAAGAGAGGGGGCTAAGCGCCCCCATGGTCTCAGAGCATTAACTCTTCTAAGAGTCCTAAGAGTCCTGCTCACACTGATGGGGTGCAGCTGTGGGACCCTATTTTCAGAGATGATGTCCTCCACCCAACTCTCAAAAAGCTGAAAGGGTCTTCAGTAGAGATGGATAGTCGAGCTGGGCTATCAGACGGTCACCTCTGTAGCTGTAGTGTCATTTTTCCTATGGTCCAATGTGTAAATTAAACAAAAAAGTGCACGTTTGTTATGATGTCCAAGATGGGGACCAGGATGTGGACATAATAAAAAATTAGGGAACATGATAGGAGACATTTCTACAATACATATAATCATTCTTATCTATCTAATACGATGACAACAGCTCTCCATACCTGCAGTCCACCACAAGGACCACCCTCTCTAATCCCTGAAAAATGAAATCATCCTCAGGGACGAAGAGAGGGGGCTAAGCGCCCCCCATGGTTTTAGAGCATTGACTCTTCTAAGAGTCCTAAGAGTCCTGCTTACACTGATGGGGTGCAGCTGTGGGACCCTATTTTAAGAGATGATGTCCTCCACCCAACTCTCAAAAAGCTGAAAGGGTCTTCAGTAGAGATGGATAGTCGAGCTGGGCTATCAGACGGTCACCTCTGTAGCTGTAGTGTCATTTTTCCTATGGTCCAATGTGTAAATTAAACAAAAAAGTGCACGTTTGTTATGATGTCCAAGATGGGGACCAGGATGTGGACATAATAAAAATTAGGGAACATGATAGGAGACATTTCTACAATACATATAATCATTCTTATCTATCTAATACGATCACAACAGCTCTCCATACCTGCAGTCCACCACAAGGACCAATCTCTCTAATCCCTGAAAAATGAAATCATCCTCAGTGACGAAGAGAGGGGGCTAAGCGCCCCCCATGGTCTCAAAACATTGACTCTTCTAAGAGTCCTAAGAGTCCTGCTCACACTGATGGGGTGCAGCTGTGGGACCCTATTTTCAGAGATGATGTCCTCCACCCAACTCTCAAAAAGCTGAAAGGGTCTTCAGTAGAGATGGATAGTCGAGCTGGGCTACCAGACGGTCACCTCTGTAGCTGTAGTGTCATTTTTCCTATGGTCCAATGTGTAAATTAAACAAAAAAGTGCACGTTTGTTATGATTTCCAAGATGGGGACCAGGATGTGGACATAATAAAAAAATAGGGAACATGATAGGAGACATTTCTACAATACATATAATCATTCTTATCTATCTAATACGATGACAACAGCTCTCCATACCTGCAGTCCACCACAAGGACCACCCTCTCTATTCCCTGAAAAGTGAAATCATCCTCAGTGACGAAGAGAGGGGGCTAAGCGCCCCCCATGGTCTCAAAACATTGACTCTTCTAAGAGTCCTAAGAGTCCTGCTCACACTGATGGGGTGCAGCTGTGGGACCCTATTTTCAGAGATGATGTTCTCCACCCAACTCTCAAAAAGCTGAAAGGGTCTTCAGTAGAGATGGATAGTCGAGCTGGGCTATCAGACGGTCACCTCTGTAGCTGTAGTGTCATTTTTCCTATGGTCCAATGTGTAAATTAAACAAAAAAGTGCACGTTTGTTATGATGTCCAAGATGGGGACCAGGATGTGGACATAATAAAAAATTAGGGAACATGATAGGAGACATTTCTACAATACATATAATCATTCTTATCTATTTAATACGATGACAACAGCTCTCCATACCTGCAGTCCACCACAAGGACCACCCTCTCTAATCCCTGAAAAATGAAATCATCCTCAGTGACGAAGAGAGGGGGCTAAGCGCCCCCCATGGTCTGAGAGCATTGACTCTTCTAAGAGTCCTAAGAGTCCTGCTCACACTGATGGGGTGCAGCTGTGGGACCCTATTTTCAGAGATGATGTCCTCCACCCAACTCTCAAAAAGCTGAAAGGGTCTTCAGTAGAGATGGATTGTCGAGCTGGGCTATCAGACGGTCACCTCTGTAGCTGTAGTGTCATTTTTCCTATGGTCCAATGTGTAAATTAAACAAAAAAGTGCACGTTTGTTATGATGTCCAAGATGGGGACCAGGATGTGGACATAATAAAAAATTAGGGAACATGATAGCAGACATTTCTACAATACATATAATCATTCTTATCTATCTAATACGATGATAACAGCTCTCCATACCTGCAGTCCACCACAAGGACCACCCTCTCTAATCCCTGAAAAATGAAATCATCCTCAGTGACGAAGAGAGGGGGCTAAGTGCCCCCAATGGTCTCAGAGCATTGACTCTTCTAAGAGTCCTAAGAGTCCTGCTCACACTGATGGGGTGCAGCTGTGGGACCCTATTTTCAGAGATGATGTCCTCCACCCAACTCTCAAAAAGCTGAAAGGGTCTTCAGTAGAGATGGATAGTCGAGCTGGGCTATCAGACGGTCACCTCTGTAGCTGTAGTGTCATTTTTCCTATGGTCCAATGTGTAAATTAAACAAAAAAGTGCACGTTTGTTATGATGTCCAAGATGGGGACCAGGATGTGGACATAATAAAAAATTAGGGAACATGATAGGAGACATTTCTACAATACATATAATCATTCTTATCTATCTAATACGATGACAACAGCTCTCCATACCTGCAGTCCACCACAAGGACCACCCTCTCTAATCCCTGAAAAATGAAATCATCCTCAGGGACGAAGAGAGGGGGCTAAGCGCCCCCCATGGTTTTAGAGCATTGACTCTTCTAAGAGTCCTAAGAGTCCTGCTTACACTGATGGGGTGCAGCTGTGGGACCCTATTTTAAGAGATGATGTCCTCCACCCAACTCTCAAAAAGCTGAAAGGGTCTTCAGTAGAGATGGATAGTCGAGCTGGGCTATCAGACGGTCACCTCTGTAGCTGTAGTGTCATTTTTCCTATGGTCCAATGTGTAAATTAAACAAAAAAGTGCACGTTTGTTATGATGTCCAAGATGGGGACCAGGATGTGGACATAATAAAAAATTAGGGAACATGATAGGAGACATTTCTACAATACATATAATCATTCTTATCTATCTAATACGATGACAACAGCTCTCCATACCTGCAGTCCACCACAAGGACCACCCTCTCTAATCCCTGAAAAATGAAATCATCCTCAGTGACGAAGAGAGGGGGCTAAGCGCCCCCATGGTCTCAGAGCATTAACTCTTCTAAGAATCCTAAGAGTCCTGCTCACACTGATGGGGTGCAGCTGTGGGACCCTATTTTCAGAGATGATGTCCTCCACCCAACTCTCAAAAAGCTGAAAGGGTCTTCAGTAGAGATGGATAGTCGAGCTGGGCTATCAGACGGTCACCTCTGTAGCTGTAGTGTCATTTTTCCTATGGTCCAATGTGTAAATTAAACAAAAAAGTGCACGTTTGTTATGATGTCCAAGATGGGGACCAGGATGTGGACATAATAAAAAATTAGGGAACATGATAGGAGACATTTCTACAATACATATAATCATTCTTATCTATCTAATACGATCACAACAGCTCTCCATACCTGCAGTCCACCACAAGGACCACCCTCTCTATTCCCTGAAAAGTGAAATCATCCTCAGTGACGAAGAGAGGGGGCTAAGCGCCCCCCATGGTCTCAAAACATTGACTCTTCTAAGAGTCCTAAGAGTCCTGCTCACACTGATGGGGTGCAGCTGTGGGACCCTATTTTCAGAGATGATGTCCTCCACCCAACTCTCAAAAAGCTGAAAGGGTCTTCAGTAGAGATGGATTGTCGAGCTGGGCTATCAGACGGTCACCTCTGTAGCTGTAGTGTCATTTTTCCTATGGTCCAATGTGTAAATTAAACAAAAAAGTGCACGTTTGTTATGATGTCCAAGATGGGGACCAGGATGTGGACATAATAAAAAATTAGGGAACATGATAGGAGACATTTCTACAATACATATAATCATTCTTATCTATCTAATACGATGATAACAGCTCTCCATACCTGCAGTCCACCACAAGGACCACCCTCCCTAATCCCTGAAAAATGAAATCATCCTCAGTGACGAAGAGAGGGGGCTAAGTGCCCCCAATGGTCTCAGAGCATTGACTCTTCTAAGAGTCCTAAGAGTCCTGCTCACACTGATGGGGTGCAGCTGTGGGACCCTATTTTCAGAGATGATGTCCTCCACCCAAATCTCAAAAAGCTGAAAGGGTCTTCAGTAGAGATGGATAGTCGAGCTGGGCTATCAGACGGTCACCTCTGTAGCTGTAGTGTCATTTTTCCTATGGTCCAATGTGTAAATTAAACAAAAAAGTGCACGTTTGTTATGATGTCCAAGATGGGGACCAGGATGTGGACATAATAAAAAATTAGGGAACATGATAGGAGACATTTCTACAATACATATAATCATTCTTATCTATCTAATACGATGACAACAGCTCTCCATACCTGCAGTTCACCACAAGGACCACCCTCTCTAATCCCTGAAAAATGAAATCATCCTCAGTGACGAAGAGAGGGGGCTAAGCGCCCCCATGGTCTCAGAGCATTAACTCTTCTAAGAGTCCTAAGAGTCCTGCTCACACTGATGGGGTGCAGCTGTGGGACCCTATTTTCAGAGATGATGTCCTCCACCCAACTCTCAAAAAGCTGAAAGGGTCTTCAGTAGAGATGGATAGTCGAGCTGGGCTACCAGACGGTCACCTCTGTAGCTGTAGTGTCATTTTTCCTATGGTCCAATGTGTAAATTAAACAAAAAAGTGCACGTTTGTTATGATTTCCAAGATGGGGACCAGGATGTGGACATAATAAAAAAATAGGGAACATGATAGGAGACATTTCTACAATACATATAATCATTCTTATCTATCTAATACGATGACAACAGCTCTCCATACCTGCAGTCCACCACAAGGACCACCCTCTCTATTCCCTGAAAAGTGAAATCATCCTCAGTGACGAAGAGAGGGGGCTAAGCGCCCCCCATGGTCTCAAAACATTGACTCTTCTAAGAGTCCTAAGAGTCCTGCTCACACTGATGGGGTGCAGCTGTGGGACCCTATTTTCAGAGATGATGTTCTCCACCCAACTCTCAAAAAGCTGAAAGGGTCTTCAGTAGAGATGGATAGTCGAGCTGGGCTATCAGACGGTCACCTCTGTAGCTGTAGTGTCATTTTTCCTATGGTCCAATGTGTAAATTAAACAAAAAAGTGCACGTTTGTTATGATGTCCAAGATGGGGACCAGGATGTGGACATAATAAAAAATTAGGGAACATGATAGGAGACATTTCTACAATACATATAATCATTCTTATCTATCTAATACGATGACAACAGCTCTCCATACCTGCAGTCCACCACAAGGACCACCCTCTCTAATCCCTGAAAAATGAAATCATCCTCAGTGACGAAGAGAGGGGGCTAAGCGCCCCCATGGTCTCAGAGCATTAACTCTTCTAAGAGTCCTAAGAGTCCTGCTCACACTGATGGGGTGCAGCTGTGGGACCCTATTTTCAGAGATGATGTCCTCCACCCAACTCTCAAAAAGCTGAAAGGGTCTTCAGTAGAGATGGATAGTCGAGCTGGGCTATCAGACGGTCACCTCTGTAGCTGTAGTGTCATTTTTCCTATGGTCCAATGTGTAAATTAAACAAAAAAGTGCACGTTTGTTATGATGCCCAAGATGGGGACCAGGATGTGGACATAATAAAAAATTAGGGAACATGATAGGAGACATTTCTACAATACATATAATCATTCTTATCTATCTAATACGATGACAACAGCTCTACATACCTGCAGTCCACCACAAGGACCACCCTCTCTAATCCCTGAAAAATGAAATCATCCTCAGTGACGAAGAGAGGGGGCTCAGTGCCCCCAATGGTCTCAGAGCATTGACTCTTCTAAGAGTCTTAAGAGTCCTGCTCACACTGATGGGGTGCAGCTGTGGGACCCTATTTTCAGAGATGATGTCCTCCACCCAACTCTCAAAATGCTGAAAGGGTCTTCAGTAGATATGGATAGTCGAGCTGGGCTATCAGACGGTCACCTCTGTAGCTGTAGTGTCATTTTTCCTATGGTCCAATGTGTAAATTAAACAAAAAAGTGCACGTTTGTTATGATGTCCAAGATGGGGACCAGGATGTGGACATAATAAAAAATTAGGGAACATGATAGGAGACATTTCTACAATACATATAATCATTCTTATCTATCTAATACGATGACAACAGCTCTCCATACCTGCAGTCCACCACAAGGACCACCCTCTCTAATCCCTGAAAAATGAAATCATCCTCAGTGACGAAGAGAGGGGGCCAAGCGCCCCCCATGGTACCAGAGCATTGACTCTTCTAAGAGTCCTAAGAGTCCTGCTCACACTGATGGGGTGAAGCTGTGGGACCCTATTTTCAGAGATGATGTCCTCCACCCAACTCTCAAAAAGCTGAAAGGGTCTTCAGTAGAGATGGATAGTCGAGCTGGGCTATCAGACGGTCACCTCTGTAGCTGTAGTGTCATTTTTCCTATGGTCCAATGTGTAAATTAAACAAAAAAGTGCACGTTTGTTATGATGTTCAAGATGGGGACCAGGATGTGGACATAATAAAAAATTAGGGAACATGATAGGAGACATTTCTACAATACATATAATCATTCTTATCTATCTAATACGATCACAACAGCTCTCCATACCTGCAGTCCACCACAAGGACCACTCTCTCTAATCCCTGAAAAATGAAATCATCCTCAGTGACGAAGAGAGGGGGCTAAGCGCCCCCCATGGTCTCAGAGCATTGACTCTTCTAAGAGTCCTAAGATTCCTGCTCACACTGATGGGGTGCAGCTGTGGGACCCTATTTTCAGAGATGATGTCCTCCACCCAACTCTCAAAAAGCTGAAAGGGTCTTCAGTAGAGATGGATAGTCGAGCTGGGCTATCAGACGGTCACCTCTGTAGCTGTAGTGTCATTTTTCCTATTGTCCAATTTGTAAATTAAACAAAAAAGTGCACGTTTGTTATGATTTCCAAGATGGGAACCAGGATGTGGACATAATAAAAAAATAGGGAACATGATAGGAGACATTTCTACAATACATATAATCATTCTTATCTATCTAATACGATGACAACAGCTCTCCATACCTGCAGTCCACCACAAGGACCACCCTCTCTATTCCCTGAAAAGTGAAATCATCCTCAGTGACGAGGAGAGGGGGCTAAGCGCCCCCCATGGTCTCAGAGCATTGACTCTTCTAAGAGTCCTAAGAGTCCTGCTCACACTGATGGGGTGCAGCTGTGGGACCCTATTTTCAGAGATGATGTCCTCCACCCAACTCTCAAAAAGCTGAAAGGGTCTTCAGTAGAGATGGATAGTCGAGCTGGGCTATCAGACGGTCACCTCTGTAGCTGTAGTGTCATTTTTCCTATGGTCCAATGTGTAAATTAAACAAAAAAGTGCACGTTTGTTATGATGTCCAAGATGGGGACCAGGATGTGGACATAATAAAAAATTAGAGAACATGATAGGAGACATTTCTACAATACATATAATCATTCTTATCTATCTAATACGATGATAACAGCTCTCCATATCTGCAGTCCACCACAAGGACCACCCTCTCTAATCCCTGAAAAATGAAATCATCCTCAGTGATGAAGAGAGGGGGCTAAGTGCCCCCAATGGTCTCAGAGCATTGACTCTTCTAAGAGAACTAAGAGTCCTGCTCACACTGATGGGGTGCAGCTGTGGGACCCTATTTTCAGAGATGATGTCCTCCACCCAACTCTCAAAAAGCTGAAAGGGTCTTCAGTAGAGATGGATAGTCGAGCTGGGCTATCAGACGGTCACCTCTGTAGCTGTAGTGTCATTTTTCCTATGGTCCAATGTGTAAATTAAACAAAAAAGTGCACGTTTGTTATGATGTCCAAGATGGGGACCAGGATGTGGACATAATAAAAAATTAGGGAACATGATAGGAGACATTTCTACAATACATATAATCATTCTTATCTATCTAATACGATGACAACAGCTCTCCATACCTGCAGTCCACCACAAGGACCACCCTCTCTAATCCCTGAAAAATGAAATCATCCTCAGTGACGAAGAGAGGGGGCTAAGCGCCCCCCATGGTTTTAGAGCATTGACTCTTCTAAGAGTCCTAAGAGTCCTGCTTACACTGATGGGGTGCAGCTGTGGGACCCTATTTTAAGAGATGATGTCCTCCACCCAACTCTCAAAAAGCTGAAAGGGTCTTCAGTAGAGATGGATAGTCGAGCTGGGCTATCAGACGGTCACCTCTGTAGCTGTAGTGTCATTTTTCCTATGGTCCAATGTGTAAATTAAACAAAAAAGTGCACGTTTGTTATGATGTCCAAGATGGGGACCAGGATGTGGACATAATAAAAAATTAGGGAACATGATAGGAGACATTTCTACAATACATATAATCATTCTTATCTATCTAATACGATGACAACAGCTCTCCATACCTGCAGTCCACCACAAGGACCACCCTCTCTAATCCCTGAAAAAAGAAATCATCCTCAGTGACGAAGAGAGGGGGCCAAGCGCCCCCCATGGTACCAGAGCATTGACTCTTCTAAGAGTCCTAAGAGTCCTGCTCACACTGATGGGGTGAAGCTGTGGGACCCTATTTTCAGAGATGATGTCCTCCACCCAACTCTCAAAAAGCTGAAAGGGTCTTCAGTAGAGATGGATAGTCGAGCTGGGCTATCAGACGGTCACCTCTGTAGCTGTAGTGTCATTTTTCCTATGGTCCAATGTGTAAATTAAACAAAAAAGTGCACGTTTGTTATGATGTCCAAGATGGGGACCAGGATGTGGACATAATAAGAAATTAGGGAACATGATAGGAGACATTTCTACAATACATATAATCATTCTTATCTATCTAATACGATGACAACAGCTCTCCATACCTGCAGTCCACCACAAGGACCACCCTCTCTAATCCCTGAAAAATGAAATCATCCTCAGGGACGAAGAGAGGGGGCTAAGCGCCCCCCATGGTTTTAGAGCATTGACTCTTCTAAGAGTCCTAAGAGTCCTGCTTACACTGATGGGGTGCAGCTGTGGGACCCTATTTTCAGAGATGATGTCCTCCACCCAACTCTCAAAAAGCTGAAAGGGTCTTCAGTAGAGATGGATAGTCGAGCTGGGCTATCAGACGGTCACCTCTGTAGCTGTAGTGTCATTTTTCCTATGGTCCAATGTGTAAATTAAACAAAAAAGTGCACGTTTGTTATGATGTTCAAGATGGGGACCAGGATGTGGACATAATAAAAAATTAGGGAACATGATAGGAGACATTTCTACAATACATATAATCATTCTTATCTATCTAATACGATCACAACAGCTCTCCATACCTGCAGTCCACCACAAGGACCACTCTCTCTAATCCCTGAAAAATGAAATCATCCTCAGTGACGAAGAGAGGGGGCTAAGCACCCCCATGGTCTCAGAGCATTGACTCTTCTAAGAGTCCTAAGATTCCTGCTCACACTGATGGGGTGCAGCTGTGGGACCCTATTTTCAGAGATGATGTCCTCCACCCAACTCTCAAAAAGCTGAAAGGTTCTTCAGTAGAGATGGATAGTCGAGCTGGGCTATCAGACGGTCACCTCTGTAGCTGTAGTGTCATTTTTCCTATGGTCCAATGTGTAAATTAAACAAAAAAGTGCACGTTTGTTATGATTTCCAAGATGGGGACCAGGATGTGGACATAATAAAAAAATAGGGAACATGATAGGAGACATTTCTACAATACATATAATCATTCTTATCTATCTAATACGATGACAACAGCTCTCCATACCTGCAGTCCACCACAAGGACCACCCTCTCTATTCCCTGAAAAGTGAAATCATCCTCAGTGACGAAGAGAGGGGGCTAAGCGCCCCCCATGGTCTCAGAGCATTGACTCTTCTAAGAGTCCTAAGAGTCCTGCTCACAGTGATGGGGTGCAGCTGTGGGACCCTATTTTCAGAGATGATGTTCTCCACCCAACTCTCAAAAAGCTGAAAGGGTCTTCAGTAGAGATGGATAGTCGAGCTGGGCTATCAGACGGTCACCTCTGTAGCTGTAGTGTCATTTTTCCTATGGTCCAATGTGTAAATTAAACAAAAAAGTGCACGTTTGTTATGATGTCCAAGATGGGGACCAGGATGTGGACATAATAAAAAATTAGGGAACATGATAGGAGACATTTCTACAATACATATAATCATTCTTATCTATCTAATACGATGATAACAGCTCTCCATATCTGCAGTCCACCACAAGGACCACCCTCTCTAATCCCTGAAAAATGAAATCATCCTCAGTGATGAAGAGAGGGGGCTAAGTGCCCCCAATGGTCTCAGAGCATTGACTCTTCTAAGAGTCCTAAGAGTCCTGCTCACACTGATGGGGTGCAGCTGTGGGACCCTATTTTCAGAGATGATGTCCTCCACCCAACTCTCAAAAAGCTGAAAGGGTCTTCAGTAGAGATGGATAGTCGAGCTGGGCTATCAGACGGTCACCTCTGTAGCTGTAGTGTCATTTTTCCTATGGTCCAATGTGTAAATTAAACAAAAAAGTGCACGTTTGTTATGATGTCCAAGATGGGGACCAGGATGTGGACATAATAAAAAATTAGGGAACATGATAGGAGACATTTCTACAATACATATAATCATTCTTATCTATCTAATACGATGACAACAGCTCTCCATACCTGCAGTCCACCACAAGGACCACCCTCTCTAATCCCTGAAAAATGAAATCATCCTCAGTGACGAAGAGAGGGGGCTAAGCGCCCCCATGGTCTCAGAGCATTAACTCTTCTAAGAGTCCTAAGAGTCCTGCTCACACTGATGGGGTGCAGCTGTGGGACCCTATTTTCAGAGATGATGTCCTCCACCCAACTCTCAAAAAGCTGAAAGGGTCTTCAGTAGAGATGGATAGTCGAGCTGGGCTATCAGACGGTCACCTCTGTAGCTGTAGTGTCATTTTTCCTATGGTCCAATGTGTAAATTAAACAAAAAAGTGCACGTTTGTTATGATGTCCAAGATGGGGACCAGGATGTGGACATAATAAAAAATTAGGGAACATGATAGGAGACATTTCTACAATACATATAATCATTCTTATCTATCTAATATGATGACAACAGCTCTCCATACCTGCAGTCCACCACAAGGACCACCCTCTCTAATCCCTGAAAAATGAAATCATCCTCAGTGACGAAGAGAGGGGGCCAAGCGCCCCCCATGGTACCAGAGCATTGACTCTTCTAAGAGTCCTAAGAGTCCTGCTCACACTGATGGGGTGAAGCTGTGGGACCCTATTTTCAGAGATGATGTCCTCCACCCAACTCTCAAAAAGCTGAAAGGGTCTTCAGTAGAGATGGATAGTCGAGCTGGGCTATCAGACGGTCACCTCTGTAGCTGTAGTGTCATTTTTCCTATGGTCCAATGTGTAAATTAAACAAAAAAGTGCACGTTTGTTATGATGTTCAAGATGGGGACCAGGATGTGGACATAATAAAAAATTAGGGAACATGATAGGAGACATTTCTACAATACATATAATCATTCTTATCTATCTAATACGATCACAACAGCTCTCCATACCTGCAGTCCACCACAAGGACCACTCTCTCTAATCCCTGAAAAATGAAATCATCCTCAGTGACGAAGAGAGGGGGCTAAGCGCCCCCCATGGTCTCAGAGCATTGACTCTTCTAAGAGTCCTAAGATTCCTGCTCACACTGATGGGGTGCAGCTGTGGGACCCTATTTTCAGAGATGATGTCCTCCACCCAACTCTCAAAAAGCTGAAAGGGTCTTCAGTAGAGATGGATAGTCGAGCTGGGCTATCAGACGGTCACCTCTGTAGCTGTAGTGTCATTTTTCCTATTGTCCAATTTGTAAATTAAACAAAAAAGTGCACGTTTGTTATGATTTCCAAGATGGGAACCAGGATGTGGACATAATAAAAAAATAGGGAACATGATAGGAGACATTTCTACAATACATATAATCATTCTTATCTATCTAATACGATGATAACAGCTCTCCATATCTGCAGTCCACCACAAGGACCACCCTCTCTAATCCCTGAAAAATGAAATCATCCTCAGTGATGAAGAGAGGGGGATAAGTGCCCCCAATGGTCTCAGAGCATTGACTCTTCTAAGAGAACTAAGAGTCCTGCTCACACTGATGGGGTGCAGCTGTGGGACCCTATTTTCAGAGATGATGTCCTCCACCCAACTCTCAAAAAGCTGAAAGGTTCTTCAGTAGAGATGGATAGTCGAGCTGGGCTATCAGACGGTCACCTCTGTAGCTGTAGTGTCATTTTTCCTATGGTCCAATGTGTAAATTAAACAAAAAAGTGCACGTTTGTTATGATGTCCAAGATGGGGACCAGGATGTGGACATAATAAAAAATTAGGGAACATGATAGGAGACATTTCTACAATACATATAATCATTCTTATCTATCTAATACGATGACAACAGCTCTCCATACCTGCAGTCCACCACAAGGACCACCCTCTCTAATCCCTGAAAAATGAAATCATCCTCAGTGACGAAGAGAGGGGGCTAAGCGCCCCCCATGGTTTTAGAGCATTGACTCTTCTAAGAGTCCTAAGAGTCCTGCTCACACTGATGGGGTGCAGCTGTGGGACCCTATTTTCAGAGATGATGTCCTCCACCCAACTCTCAAAAAGCTGAAAGGGTCTTCAGTAGAGATGGATAGTCGAGCTGGGCTATCAGACGGTCACCTCTGTAGCTGTAGTGTCATTTTTCCTATGGTCCAATGTGTAAATTAAACAAAAAAGTGCACGTTTGTTATGATGTCCAAGATGGGGACCAGGATGTGGACATAATAAAAAATTAGGGAACATGATAGGAGACATTTCTACAATACATATAATCATTCTTATCTATCTAATACGATGACAACAGCTCTCCATACCTGCAGTCCACCACAAGGACCACCCTCTCTAATCCCTGAAAAATGAAATCATCCTCAGTGACGAAGAGAGGGGGCTAAGCGCCCCCCATGGTTTTAGAGCATTGACTCTTCTAAGAGTCCTAAGAGTCCTGCTTACACTGATGGGGTGCAGCTGTGGGACCCTATTTTAAGAGATGATGTCCTCCACCCAACTCTCAAAAAGCTGAAAGGGTCTTCAGTAGAGATGGATAGTCGAGCTGGGCTATCAGACGGTCACCTCTGTAGCTGTAGTGTCATTTTTCCTATGGTCCAATGTGTAAATTAAACAAAAAAGTGCACGTTTGTTATGATGTTCAAGATGGGGACCAGGATGTGGACATAATAAAAAATTAGGGAACATGATAGGAGACATTTCTACAATACATATAATCATTCTTATCTATCTAATACGATCACAACAGCTCTCCATACCTGCAGTCCACCACAAGGGACCACTCTCTCTAATCCCTGAAAAATGAAATCATCCTCAGTGACGAAAAGAGGGGGCTAAGCACCCCCATGGTCTCAGAGCATTGACTCTTCTAAGAGTCCTAAGATTCCTGCTCACACTGATGGGGTGCAGCTGTGGGACCCTATTTTCAGAGATGATGTCCTCCACCCAACTCTCAAAAAGCTGAAAGGTTCTTCAGTAGAGATGGATAGTCGAGCTGGGCTATCAGACGGTCACCTCTGTAGCTGTAGTGTCATTTTTCCTATGGTCCAATGTGTAAATTAAACAAAAAAGTGCACGTTTGTTATGATTTCCAAGATGGGGACCAGGATGTGGACATAATAAAAAAATAGGGAACATGATAGGAGACATTTCTACAATACATATAATCATTCTTATCTATCTAATACGATGACAACAGCTCTCCATACCTGCAGTCCACCACAAGGACCACCCTCTCTATTCCCTGAAAAGTGAAATCATCCTCAGTGACGAAGAGAGGGGGCTAAGCGCCCCCCATGGTCTCAGAGCATTGACTCTTCTAAGAGTCCTAAGAGTCCTGCTCACAGTGATGGGGTGCAGCTGTGGGACCCTATTTTCAGAGATGATGTTCTCCACCCAACTCTCAAAAAGCTGAAAGGGTCTTCAGTAGAGATGGATAGTCGAGCTGGGCTATCAGACGGTCACCTCTGTAGCTGTAGTGTCATTTTTCCTATGGTCCAATGTGTAAATTAAACAAAAAAGTGCACGTTTGTTATGATGTCCAAGATGGGGACCAGGATGTGGACATAATAAAAAATTAGGGAACATGATAGGAGACATTTCTACAATACATATAATCATTCTTATCTATCTAATACGATGATAACAGCTCTCCATATCTGCAGTCCACCACAAGGACCACCCTCTCTAATCCCTGAAAAATGAAATCATCCTCAGTGACGAAGAGAGGGGGCTAAGCGCCCCCATGGTCTCAGAGCATTAACTCTTCTAAGAGTCCTAAGAGTCCTGCTCACACTGATGGGGTGCAGCTGTGGGACCCTATTTTCAGAGATGATGTCCTCCACCCAACTCTCAAAAAGCTGAAAGGGTCTTCAGTAGAGATGGATAGTCGAGCTGGGCTATCAGACGGTCACCTCTGTAGCTGTAGTGTCATTTTTCCTATGGTCCAATGTGTAAATTAAACAAAAAAGTGCACGTTTGTTATGATGTCCAAGATGGGGACCAGGATGTGGACATAATAAAAAATTAGGGAACATGATAGGAGACATTTCTACAATACATATAATCATTCTTATCTATCTAATACGATGACAACAGCTCTCCATACCTGCAGTCCACCACAAGGACCACCCTCTCTAATCCCTGAAAAATGAAATCATCCTCAGTGACGAAGAGAGGGGGCCAAGCGCCCCCCATGGTACCAGAGCATTGACTCTTCTAAGAGTCCTTAGAGTCCTGCTCACACTGATGGGGTGAAGCTGTGGGACCCTATTTTCAGAGATGATGTCCTCCACCCAACTCTCAAAAAGCTGAAAGGGTCTTCAGTAGAGATGGATAGTCGAGCTGGGCTATCAGACGGTCACCTCTGTAGCTGTAGTGTCATTTTTCCTATGGTCCAATGTGTAAATTAAACAAAAAAGTGCACGTTTGTTATGATGTCCAAGATGGGGACCAGGATGTGGACATAATAAGAAATTAGGGAACATGATAGGAGACATTTCTACAATACATATAATCATTCTTATCTATCTAATACGATGACAACAGCTCTCCATACCTGCAGTCCACCACAAGGACCACCCCCTCTAATCCCTGAAAAATGAAATCATCCTCAGGGACGAAGAGAGGGGGCTAAGCGCCCCCCATGGTTTTAGAGCATTGACTCTTCTAAGAGTCCTAAGAGTCCTGCTTACACTGATGGGGTGCAGCTGTGGGACCCTATTTTCAGAGATGATGTCCTCCACCCAACTCTCAAAAAGCTGAAAGGGTCTTCAGTAGAGATGGATAGTCGAGCTGGGCTATCAGACGGTCACCTCTGTAGCTGTAGTGTCATTTTTCCTATGGTCCAATGTGTAAATTAAACAAAAAAGTGCACGTTTGTTATGATGTCCAAGATGGGGACCAGGATGTGGACATAATAAAAAATTAGGGAACATGATAGGAGACATTTCTACAATACATATAATCATTCTTATCTATCTAATACGATCACAACAGCTCTCCATACCTGCAGTCCACCACAAGGACCACTCTCTCTAATCCCTGAAAAATGAAATCATCCTCAGTGACGAAGAGAGGGGGCTAAGCGCCCCCCATGGTCTCAGAGCATTGACTCTTCTAAGAGTCCTAAGATTCCTGCTTACACTGATGGGGTGCAGCTGTGGGACCCTATTTTCAGAGATGATGTCCTCCACCCAACTCTCAAAAAGCTGAAAGGGTCTTCAGTAGAGATGGATAGTCGAGCTGGGCTATCAGACGGTCACCTCTGTAGCTGTAGTGTCATTTTTCCTATGGTCCAATGTGTAAATTAAACAAAAAAGTGCACGTTTGTTATGATGTCCAAGATGGGGACCAGGATGTGGACATAATAAAAAATTAGGGAACATGATAGGAGACATTTCTACAATACATATAATCATTCTTATCTATCTAATACGATCACAACAGCTCTCCATACCTGCAGTCCACCACAAGGACCACTCTCTCTAATCCCTGAAAAATGAAATCATCCTCAGTGACGAAGAGAGGGGGCTAAGCGCCCCCCATGGTCTCAGAGCATTGACTCTTCTAAGAGTCCTAAGATTCCTGCTCACACTGATGGGGTGCAGCTGTGGGACCCTATTTTCAGAGATGATGTCCTCCACCCAACTCTCAAAAAGCTGAAAGGGTCTTCAGTAGAGATGGATAGTCGAGCTGGGCTATCAGACGGTCACCTCTGTAGCTGTAGTGTCATTTTTCCTATGGTCCAATGTGTAAATTAAACAAAAAAGTGCACGTTTGTTATGATGTCCAAGATGGGGACCAGGATGTGGACATAATAAAAAATTAGGGAACATGATAGGAGACATTTCTACAATACATATAATCATTCTTATCTATCTAATACGATCACAACAGCTCTCCATACCTGCAGTCCACCACAAGGACCACTCTCTCTAATCCCTGAAAAATGAAATCATCCTCAGTGACGAAGAGAGGGGGCTAAGCGCCCCCCATGGTCTCAGAGCATTGACTCTTCTAAGAGTCCTAAGATTCCTGCTCACACTGATGGGGTGCAGCTGTGGGACCCTATTTTCAGAGATGATGTCCTCCACCCAACTCTCAAAAAGCTGAAAGGGTCTTCAGTAGAGATGGATAGTCGAGCTGGGCTATCAGACGGTCACCTCTGTAGCTGTAGTGTCATTTTTCCTATGGTCCAATGTGTAAATTAAACAAAAAAGTGCACGTTTGTTATGATGTCCAAGATGGGGACCAGGATGTGGACATAATAAAAAAATAGGGAACATGATAGGAGACATTTCTACAATACATATAATCATTCTTATCTATCTAATACCTGCAGTCCACCACAAGGACCACCCTCTCTATTCCCTGAAAAGTGAAATCATCCTCAGTGACGAAGAGAGGGGGCTAAGCGCCCCCCATGGTCTCAGAGCATTGACTTTTCTAAGAGTCCTAAGAGTCCTGCTCACACTGATGGGGTGCAGCTGTGGGACCCTATTTTCAGAGATGATGTTCTCCACCCAACTCTCAAATAGCTGAAAGGGTCTTCAGTAGAGATGGATAGTCGAGCTGGGCTATCAGACGGTCACCTCTGTAGCTGTAGTGTCATTTTTCCTATGGTCCAATGTGTAAATTAAACAAAAAAGTGCACGTTTGTTATGATGTCCAAGATGGGGACCAGGATGTGGACATAATAAAAAATTAGGGAACATGATAGGAGACATTTCTACAATACATATAATCATTCTTATCTATTTAATACGATGACAACAGCTCTCCATACCTGCAGTCCACCACAAGGACCACCCTCTCTAATCCCTGAAAAATGAAATCATCCTCAGTGACGAAGAGAGGGGGCTAAGCGCCCCCCATGGTCTCAGAGCATTGACTCTTCTAAGAGTCCTAAGAGTCCTGCTCACACTGATGGGGTGCAGCTGTGGGACCCTATTTTCAGAGATGATGTCCTCCACCCAACTCTCAAAAAGCTGAAAGGGTCTTCAGTAGAGATGGATAGTCGAGCTGGGCTATCAGACGGTCACCTCTGTAGCTGTAGTGTCATTTTTCCTATGGTCCAATGTGTAAATTAAACAAAAAAGTGCACGTTTGTTATGATGTCCAAGATGGGGACCAGGATGTGGACATAATAAAAAATTAGGGAACATGATAGGAGACATTTCTACAATACATATAATCATTCTTATCTATCTAATACGATGACAACAGCTCTCCATACCGTATTTCATGGTCAATCCAGGTTTGTCAGTGATGGCACTGACATAATGTATGGCGTCTTTTTCGGGCGTTATCCTTTGCCTTTTCATTGTGAAAATCCAGTTGCCTATATCAAAGCAAATTCTACTACTTGTAAAGTATGCAGAAAATGAAATGTAGAACATATAACATCAACTGCTTAGGAACACATCATAGGTTAGTACTTAAAAGGATATTGTCATGTTCTAGTCATAATGCAAGCTGGACATTTTTCATGTTACCCTGTAATCGCCGGCCTGTTCTAATGCTCACAAGCAAAGATATATGCTCAGCTGCTAAGGCTTCCCTCTGCCTTCTGAATGAAAATTGAATATGTCTGGCTCACTGTGTATATAGCAGGTGCTCAGAAAAAATAAGAGTCAATTCAAAAGAAATAGCTCTGGTACACTATAGTGATTAATAACGTAAGAAAAGAACTCTTGGAATGCTGAAAATTCTTTATTTGTGCAAAAGGATAATTCATCCAACGTTTCGACCTTGTTTTTAGGTCTTTATCAAGGATAAAGTTATCTAAGATCATAAAGGGTTACAAAACCATATAAACACGTAATTAGTACATAGTACAACATAACAGTACAATATATTGCTACTTGAGAGTACAATGGGTCAAATGACCATGAGGCACATACGAAAAATTTTTCCAAAGCCATAGTGAAAACATTTGTACTGAGGAAAGAAAATTTCCACATGACCTATCTGGAGAAACATTCTGGATCAAACAACCAAAAATAGTCAAGCAGGTAAATACACACCTATATGGATAACAGGATGATATGTGTTCAATTGTATAGCGTCATTGCCATTAAGGTACAAATGGAAAACTTGCAATCCTATATAGTGAAGGAAATGAACACATATCATATCAAAGAACACAGGAACATGGGTGTGAGAAAAACCTCAATGTTTATACTTTGTTCTTTATAATGGTGTGAACATGTATATGTCTCAGTACCTTATGCACTTGAGAATTCTAGTGAGTAGATGATGAAAGCCTATTCCAGAACTGGAATCGGTAAATAATTGTAGGTGGAATCTAAATGAAAAGATGGTACAAGTGTTATCATGACACGTGGGCTATAACACAATGGACCGTGTGACAAAGAAGAAAGGAGAGAAAGAAGAGGAAGAAAATGGAACTACCTGTAACATTACGTGATAGTCACTGGTAAGTATCACTTGACAATTCAGGTGAAAAAGGATTCCTTTATTAAAGGGTTCTCAGTCGCCTCAGGATCATGAAATACTAGGGTAAATGATATGAGAATGGGTAAGAAGCACCACTAAAGGAAATATGAAATGCAGGACATATATCTATAAACCCCTGAACTACATGATAGAAATAAAAAGAAGAAAAAAGAAAAAAAAGAAGAAAGAAGAACACATAGAATGCGGAAAGAGAATGGGTACAACTACCTGAGTTACTGCAGGGAGGCCCCTGGTTGGTATTGTGAGGGTTAGTGGAATTCCTTCACTGAAGGGTTCTCAGTTGCCTCAGGTTCGTGAAAAATGCTATAGACAAATAATGCCCGGAGAAAAGGGGTTCATATACAGCGAATAATGGTAATACAAGGTACATGTGTCACATGTAATAGTATATATATATATATTGTACTAAGCTCTACACCAGAAATAGAAAGTAGTCCCTCTGCCTTCTGTCTAGGTGCCCTGAGTTATGTCCTGTAAACTGTCACAGCGACCCAGACACACATGTGTAGTAGGGGAATATCCCTGCTGAGATGCCAGTGCTAGAGTACCAGTGCTACAAGTAGTAGAATTTGCTTTGATATAGGCAACTGGATTTTCACAATGAAAAGGCAAAGGATAACGCCCGAAAAAGACGCCATACATTATGTCAGTGCCATCACTGACAAACCTGGATTGACCATGAAATACGGTATGGAAAGCTGTTGTCATCGTATTAGATAGATAAGAATGATTATATGTATTGTAGAAATGTCTCCTATCATGTTCCCTAATTTTTTATTATGTCCACATCCTGGTCCCCATCTTGGACATCATAACAAACGTGCACTTTTTTGTTTAATTTACACATTGGACCATAGGAAAAATGACACTACAGCTACAGAGGTGACCGTCTGATAGCCCAGCTCGACTATCCATCTCTACTGAAGACCCTTTCAGCTTTTTGAGAGTTGGGTGGAGGACATCATCTCTGAAAATAGGGTCCCACAGCTGCACCCCATCAGTGTGAGCAGGACTCTTAGGACTCTTAGAAGAGTCAATGCTCTGAGACCATGGGGGGCGCTTAGCCCCCTCTCTTCGTCACTGAGGATGATTTCATTTTTCAGGGATTAGAGAGGGTGGTCCTTGTGGTGGACTGCAGGTATGGAGAGCTGTTGTCATCGTATTAAATAGATAAGAATGATTATATGTATTGTAGAAATGTCTCCTATCATGTTCCCTAATTTTTTATTATGTCCACATCCTGGTCCCCATCTTGGACATCATAACAAACGTGCACTTTTTTGTTTAATTTACACATTGGACCATAGGAAAAATGACACTACAGCTACAGAGGTGACCGTCTGATAGCCCAGCTCGACTATCCATCTCTACTGAAGACCCTTTCAGCTATTTGAGAGTTGGGTGGAGAACATCATCTCTGAAAATAGGGTCCCACAGCTGCACCCCATCAGTGTGAGCAGGACTCTTAGGACTCTTAGAAAAGTCAATGCTCTGAGACCATGGGGGGCGCTTAGCCCCCTCTCTTCGTCACTGAGGATGATTTCACTTTTCAGGGAATAGAGAGGGTGGTCCTTGTGGTGGACTGCAGGTATTAGATAGATAAGAATGATTATATGTATTGTAGAAATGTCTCCTATCATGTTCCCTATTTTTTTATTATGTCCACATCCTGGTCCCCATCTTGGACATCATAACAAACGTGCACTTTTTTGTTTAATTTACACATTGGACCATAGGAAAAATGACACTACAGCTACAGAGGTGACCGTCTGATAGCCCAGCTCGACTATCCATCTCTACTGAAGACCCTTTCAGCTTTTTGAGAGTTGGGTGGAGGACATCATCTCTGAAAATAGGGTCCCACAGCTGCACCCCATCAGTGTGAGCAGGAATCTTAGGACTCTTAGAAGAGTCAATGCTCTGAGACCATGGGGGGCGCTTAGCCCCCTCTCTTCGTCACTGAGGATGATTTCATTTTTCAGGGATTAGAGAGAGTGGTCCTTGTGGTGGACTGCAGGTATGGAGAGCTGTTGTGATCGTATTAGATAGATAAGAATGATTATATGTATTGTAGAAATGTCTCCTATCATGTTCCCTAATTTTTTATTATGTCCACATCCTGGTCCCCATCTTGGACATCATAACAAACGTGCACTTTTTTGTTTAATTTACACATTGGACCATAGGAAAAATGACACTACAGCTACAGAGGTGACCGTCTGATAGCCCAGCTCGACTATCCATCTCTACTGAAGACCCTTTCAGCTTTTTGAGAGTTGGGTGGAGGACATCATCTCTGAAAATAGGGTCCCACAGCTGCACCCCATCAGTGTAAGCAGGAATCTTAGGACTCTTAGAAGAGTCAATGCTCTGAGACCATGGGGGGCGCTTAGCCCCCTCTCTTCGTCACTGAGGATGATTTCATTTTTCAGGGATTAGAGAGAGTGGTCCTTGTGGTGGACTGCAGGTATGGAGAGCTGTTGTGATCGTATTAGATAGATAAGAATGATTATATGTATTGTAGAAATGTCTCCTATCATGTTCCCTAATTTTTTATTATGTCCACATCCTGGTCCCCATCTTGGACATCATAACAAACGTGCACTTTTTTGTTTAATTTACACATTGGACCATAGGAAAAATGACACTACAGCTACAGAGGTGACCGTCTGATAGCCCAGCTCGACTATCCATCTCTACTGAAGACCCTTTCAGCTTTTTGAGAGTTGGGTGGAGGACATCATCTCTGAAAATAGGGTCCCACAGCTGCACCCCATCAGTGTAAGCAGGACTCTTAGGACTCTTAGAAGAGTCAATGCTCTAAAACCATGGGGGGCGCTTAGCCCCCTCTCTTCGTCCCTGAGGATGATTTCATTTTTCAGGGATTAGAGGGGGTGGTCCTTGTGGTGGACTGCAGGTATGGAGAGCTGTTGTCATCGTATTAGATAGATAAGAATGATTATATGTATTGTAGAAATGTCTCCTATCATGTTCCCTAATTTCTTATTATGTCCACATCCTGGTCCCCATCTTGGACATCATAACAAACGTGCACTTTTTTGTTTAATTTACACATTGGACCATAGGAAAAATGACACTACAGCTACAGAGGTGACCGTCTGATAGCCCAGCTCGACTATCCATCTCTACTGAAGACCCTTTCAGCTTTTTGAGAGTTGGGTGGAGGACATCATCTCTGAAAATAGGGTCCCACAGCTTCACCCCATCAGTGTGAGCAGGACTCTAAGGACTCTTAGAAGAGTCAATGCTCTGGTACCATGGGGGGCGCTTGGCCCCCTCTCTTCGTCACTGAGGATGATTTCATTTTTCAGGGATTAGAGAGGGTGGTCCTTGTGGTGGACTGCAGGTATGGAGAGCTGTTGTCATCGTATTAGATAGATAAGAATGATTATATGTATTGTAGAAATGTCTCCTATCATGTTCCCTAATTTTTTATTATGTCCACATCCTGGTCCCCATCTTGGACATCATAACAAATGTGCACTTTTTTGTTTAATTTACACATTGGACCATAGGAAAAATGACACTACAGCTACAGAGGTGACCGTCTGATAGCCCAGCTCGACTATCCATCTCTACTGAAGACCCTTTCAGCTTTTTGAGAGTTGGGTGGAGGACATCATCTCTGAAAATAGGGTCCCACAGCTGCACCCCATCAGTGTGAGCAGGACTCTTAGGACTCTTAGAAGAGTTAATGCTCTGAGACCATGGGGGCGCTTAGCCCCCTCTCTTCGTCACTGAGGATGATTTCATTTTTCAGGGATTAGAGAGGGTGGTCCTTGTGGTGGACTGCAGGTATGGAGAGCTGTTGTCATCGTATTAGATAGATAAGAATGATTATATGTATTGTAGAAATGTCTCCTATCATGTTCCCTAATTTTTTATTATGTCCACATCCTGGTCCCCATCTTGGACATCATAACAAACGTGCACTTTTTTGTTTAATTTACACATTGGACCATAGGAAAAATGACACTACAGCTACAGAGGTGACCGTCTGATAGCCCAGCTCGACTATCCATCTCTACTGAAGACCCTTTCAGCTTTTTGAGAGTTGGGTGGAGGACATCATCTCTGAAAATAGGGTCCCACAGCTGCACCCCATCAGTGTGAGCAGGACTCTTAGGACTCTTAGAAGAGTCAATGCTCTGAGACCATTGGGGGCACTTAGCCCCCTCTCTTCATCACTGAGGATGATTTCATTTTTCAGGGATTAGAGAGGGTGGTCCTTGTGGTGGACTGCAGATATGGAGAGCTGTTATCATCGTATTAGATAGATAAGAATGATTATATGTATTGTAGAAATGTCTCCTATCATGTTCCCTAATTTTTTATTATGTCCACATCCTGGTCCCCATCTTGGACATCATAACAAACGTGCACTTTTTTGTTTAATTTACACATTGGACCATAGGAAAAATGACACTACAGCTACAGAGGTGACCGTCTGATAGCCCAGCTCGACTATCCATCTCTACTGAAGACCCTTTCAGCTTTTTGAGAGTTGGGTGGAGAACATCATCTCTGAAAATAGGGTCCCACAGCTGCACCCCATCACTGTGAGCAGGACTCTTAGGACTCTTAGAAGAGTCAATGCTCTGAGACCATGGGGGGCGCTTAGCCCCCTCTCTTCGTCACTGAGGATGATTTCACTTTTCAGGGAATAGAGAGGGTGGTCCTTGTGGTGGACTGCAGGTATGGAGAGCTGTTGTCATCGTATTAGATAGATAAGAATGATTATATGTATTGTAGAAATGTCTCCTATCATGTTCCCTATTTTTTTATTATGTCCACATCCTGGTCCCCATCTTGGAAATCATAACAAACGTGCACTTTTTTGTTTAATTTACACATTGGACCATAGGAAAAATGACACTACAGCTACAGAGGTGACCGTCTGATAGCCCAGCTCGACTATCCATCTCTACTGAAGAACCTTTCAGCTTTTTGAGAGTTGGGTGGAGGACATCATCTCTGAAAATAGGGTCCCACAGCTGCACCCCATCAGTGTGAGCAGGAATCTTAGGACTCTTAGAAGAGTCAATGCTCTGAGACCATGGGGGTGCTTAGCCCCCTCTCTTCGTCACTGAGGATGATTTCATTTTTCAGGGATTAGAGAGAGTGGTCCTTGTGGTGGACTGCAGGTATGGAGAGCTGTTGTGATCGTATTAGATAGATAAGAATGATTATATGTATTGTAGAAATGTCTCCTATCATGTTCCCTAATTTTTTATTATGTCCACATCCTGGTCCCCATCTTGAACATCATAACAAACGTGCACTTTTTTGTTTAATTTACACATTGGACCATAGGAAAAATGACACTACAGCTACAGAGGTGACCGTCTGATAGCCCAGCTCGACTATCCATCTCTACTGAAGACCCTTTCAGCTTTTTGAGAGTTGGGTGGAGGACATCATCTCTGAAAATAGGGTCCAACAGCTGCACCCCATCAGTGTAAGCAGGACTCTTAGGACTCTTAGAAGAGTCAATGCTCTAAAACCATGGGGGGCGCTTAGCCCCCTCTCTTCGTCCCTGAGGATGATTTCATTTTTCAGGGATTAGAGAGGGTGGTCCTTGTGGTGGACTGCAGGTATGGAGAGCTGTTGTCATCGTATTAGATAGATAAGAATGATTATATGTATTGTAGAAATGTCTCCTATCATGTTCCCTAATTTCTTATTATGTCCACATCCTGGTCCCCATCTTGGACATCATAACAAACGTGCACTTTTTTGTTTAATTTACACATTGGACCATAGGAAAAATGACACTACAGCTACAGAGGTGACCGTCTGATAGCCCAGCTCGACTATCCATCTCTACTGAAGACCCTTTCAGCTTTTTGAGAGTTGGGTGGAGGACATCATCTCTGAAAATAGGGTCCCACAGCTTCACCCCATCAGTGTGAGCAGGACTCTTAGGACTCTTAGAAGAGTCAATGCTCTGGTACCATGGGGGGCGCTTGGCCCCCTCTCTTCGTCACTGAGGATGATTTCATTTTTCAGGGATTAGAGAGGGTGGTCCTTGTGGTGGACTGCAGGTATGGAGAGCTGTTGTCATCGTATTAGATAGATAAGAATGATTATATGTATTGTAGAAATGTCTCCTATCATGTTCCCTAATTTTTTATTATGTCCACATCCTGGTCCCCATCTTGGACATCATAACAAACGTGCACTTTTTTGTTTAATTTACACATTGGACCATAGGAAAAATGACACTACAGCTACAGAGGTGACCGTCTGATAGCCCAGCTCGACTATCCATCTCTACTGAAGACCCTTTCAGCTTTTTGAGAGTTGGGTGGAGGACATCATCTCTTAAAATAGGGTCCCACAGCTGCACCCCATCAGTGTAAGCAGGACTCTTAGGACTCTTAGAAGAGTCAATGCTCTAAAACCATGGGGGGCGCTTAGCCCCCTCTCTTCGTCACTGAGGATGATTTCATTTTTCAGGGATTAGAGAGGGTGGTCCTTGTGGTGGACTGCAGGTATGGAGAGCTGTTGTCATCGTATTAGATAGATAAGAATGATTATATGTATTGTAGAAATGTCTCCTATCATGTTCCCTAATTTTTTATTATGTCCACATCCTGGTCCCCATCTTGGACATCATAACAAACGTGCACTTTTTTGTTTAATTTACACATTGGACCATAGGAAAAATGACACTACAGCTACAGAGGTGACCGTCTGATAGCCCAGCTCGACTATCCATCTCTACTGAAGACCCTTTCAGCTTTTTGAGAGTTGGGTGGAGGACATCATCTCTGAAAATAGGGTCCCACAGCTGCACCCCATCAGTGTGAGCAGGACTCTTAGTTCTCTTAGAAGAGTCAATGCTCTGAGACCATTGGGGGCACTTATCCCCCTCTCTTCATCACTGAGGATGATTTCATTTTTCAGGGATTAGAGAGGGTGGTCCTTGTGGTGGACTGCAGATATGGAGAGCTGTTATCATCGTATTAGATAGATAAGAATGATTATATGTATTGTAGAAATGTCTCCTATCATGTTCTCTAATTTTTTATTATGTCCACATCCTGGTCCCCATCTTGGACATCATAACAAACGTGCACTTTTTTGTTTAATTTCCACATTGGACCATAGGAAAAATGACACTACAGCTACAGAGGTGACCGTCTGATAGCCCAGCTCGACTATCCATCTCTACTGAAGACCCTTTCAGCTTTTTGAGAGTTGGGTGGAGGACATCATCTCTGAAAATAGGGTCCCACAGCTGCACCCTATCAGTGTGAGCAGGACTCTTAGGACTCTTAGAAGAGTCAATGCTCTGAGACCATGGGGGGCGCTTAGCCCCCTCTCCTCGTCACTGAGGATGATTTCACTTTTCAGGGAATAGAGAGGGTGGTCCTTGTGGTGGACTGCAGGTATGGAGAGCTGTTGTCATCGTATTAGATAGATAAGAATGATTATATGTATTGTAGAAATGTCTCCTATCATGTTCCCTATTTTTTTATTATGTCCACATCCTGGTTCCCATCTTGGAAATCATAACAAACGCGCACTTTTTTGTTTAATTTACAAATTGGACAATAGGAAAAATGACACTACAGCTACAGAGGTGACCGTCTGATAGCCCAGCTCGACTATCCATCTCTACTGAAGACCCTTTCAGCTTTTTGAGAGTTGGGTGGAGGACATCATCTCTGAAAATAGGGTCCCACAGCTGCACCCCATCAGTGTGAGCAGGAATCTTAGGACTCTTAGAAGAGTCAATGCTCTGAGACCATGGGGGGCGCTTAGCCCCCTCTCTTCGTCACTGAGGATGATTTCATTTTTCAGGGATTAGAGAGAGTGGTCCTTGTGGTGGACTGCAGGTATGGAGAGCTGTTGTGATCGTATTAGATAGATAAGAATGATTATATGTATTGTAGAAATGTCTCCTATCATGTTCCCTAATTTTTTATTATGTCCACATCCTGGTCCCCATCTTGAACATCATAACAAACGTGCACTTTTTTGTTTAATTTACACATTGGACCATAGGAAAAATGACACTACAGCTACAGAGGTGACCGTCTGATAGCCCAGCTCGACTATCCATCTCTACTGAAGACCCTTTCAGCTTTTTGAGAGTTGGGTGGAGGACATCATCTCTGAAAATAGGGTCCCACAGCTTCACCCCATCAGTGTGAGCAGGACTCTTAGGACTCTTAGAAGAGTCAATGCTCTGGTACCATGGGGGGCGCTTGGCCCCCTCTCTTCGTCACTGAGGATGATTTCATTTTTCAGGGATTAGAGAGGGTGGTCCTTGTGGTGGACTGCAGGTATGGAGAGCTGTTGTCATCGTATTAGATAGATAAGAATGATTATATGTATTGTAGAAATGTCTCCTATCATGTTCCCTAATTTTTTATTATGTCCACATCCTGGTCCCCATCTTGGACATCATAACAAACGTGCACTTTTTTGTTTAAGTTACACATTGGACCATAGGAAAAATGACACTATAGCTACAGAGGTGACCGTCTGATAGCCCAGCTCGACTATCCATCTCTACTGAAGACCCTTTCAGCTTTTTGAGAGTTGGGTGGAGGACATCATCTCTGAAAATAGGGTCCCACAGCTGCACCCCATCAGTGTGAGCAGGACTCTTAGGACTCTTAGAAGAGTTAATGCTCTGAGACCATGGGGGCGCTTAGCCCCCTCTCTTCGTCACTGAGGATGATTTCATTTTTCAGGGATTAGAGAGGGTGGTCCTTGTGGTGGACTGCAGGTATGGAGAGCTGTTGTGATCGTATTAGATAGATAAGAATGATTATATGTATTGTAGAAATGTCTCCTATCATGTTCCCTAATTTTTTATTATGTCCACATCCTGGTCCCCATCTTGAACATCATAACAAACGTGCACTTTTTTGTTTAATTTACACATTGGACCATAGGAAAAATGACACTACAGCTACAGAGGTGACCGTCTGATAGCCCAGCTCGACTATCCATCTCTACTGAAGACCCTTTCAGCTTTTTGAGAGTTGGGTGGAGGACATCATCTCTTAAAATAGGGTCCCACAGCTGCACCCCATCAGTGTAAGCAGGACTCTTAGGACTCTTAGAAGAGTCAATGCTCTAAAACCATGGGGGGCGCTTAGCCCCCTCTCTTCGTCACTGAGGATGATTTCATTTTTCAGGGATTAGAGAGGGTGGTCCTTGTGGTGGACTGCAGGTATGGAGAGCTGTTGTCATCGTATTAGATAGATAAGAATGATTATATGTATTGTAGAAATGTCTCCTATCATGTTCCCTAATTTTTTATTATGTCCACATCCTGGTCCCCATCTTGGACATCATAACAAACGTGCACTTTTTTGTTTAATTTACACATTGGACCATAGGAAAAATGACACTACAGCTACAGAGGTGACCGTCTGATAGCCCAGCTCGACTATCCATCTCTACTGAAGACCCTTTCAGCTTTTTGAGAGTTGGGTGGAGGACATCATCTCTGAAAATAGGGTCCCACAGCTGCACCCCATCAGTGTGAGCAGGACTCTTAGTTCTCTTAGAAGAGTCAATGCTCTGAGACCATTGGGGGCACTTATCCCCCTCTCTTCATCACTGAGGATGATTTCATTTTTCAGGGATTAGAGAGGGTGGTCCTTGTGGTGGACTGCAGATATGGAGAGCTGTTATCATCGTATTAGATAGATAAGAATGATTATATGTATTGTAGAAATGTCTCCTATCATGTTCTCTAATTTTTTATTATGTCCACATCCTGGTCCCCATCTTGGACATCATAACAAACGTGCACTTTTTTGTTTAATTTACACATTGGACCATAGGAAAAATGACACTACAGCTACAGAGGTGACCGTCTGATAGCCCAGCTCGACTATCCATCTCTACTGAAGACCCTTTCAGCTTTTTGAGAGTTGGGTGGAGGACATCATCTCTGAAAATAGGGTCCCACAGCTGCACCCCATCAGTGTGAGCAGGACTCTTAGGACTCTTAGAAGAGTCAATGCTCTGAGACCATGGGGGGCGCTTAGCCCCCTCTCCTCGTCACTGAGGATGATTTCACTTTTCAGGGAATAGAGAGGGTGGTCCTTGTGGTGGACTGCAGGTATGGAGAGCTGTTGTCATCGTATTAGATAGATAAGAATGATTATATGTATTGTAGAAATGTCTCCTATCATGTTCCCTATTTTTTTATTATGTCCACATCCTGGTTCCCATCTTGGAAATCATAACAAACGTGCACTTTTTTGTTTAATTTACAAATTGGACAATAGGAAAAATGACACTACAGCTACAGAGGTGACCGTCTGATAGCCCAGCTCGACTATCCATCTCTACTGAAGACCCTTTCAGCTTTTTGAGAGTTGGGTGGAGGACATCATCTCTGAAAATAGGGTCCCACAGCTGCACCCCATCAGTGTGAGCAGGAATCTTAGGACTCTTAGAAGAGTCAATGCTCTGAGACCATGGGGGGCGCTTAGCCCCCTCTCTTCGTCACTGAGGATGATTTCATTTTTCAGGGATTAGAGAGAGTGGTCCTTGTGGTGGACTGCAGGTATGGAGAGCTGTTGTGATCGTATTAGATAGATAAGAATGATTATATGTATTGTAGAAATGTCTCCTATCATGTTCCCTAATTTTTTATTATGTCCACATCCTGGTCCCCATCTTGAACATCATAACAAACGTGCACTTTTTTGTTTAATTTACACATTGGACCATAGGAAAAATGACACTACAGCTACAGAGGTGACCGTCTGATAGCCCAGCTCGACTATCCATCTCTACTGAAGACCCTTTCAGCTTTTTGAGAGTTGGGTGGAGGACATCATCTCTGAAAATAGGGTCCCACAGCTTCACCCCATCAGTGTGAGCAGGACTCTTAGGACTCTTAGAAGAGTCAATGCTCTGGTACCATGGGGGGCGCTTGGCCCCCTCTCTTCGTCACTGAGGATGATTTCATTTTTCAGGGATTAGAGAGGGTGGTCCTTGTGGTGGACTGCAGGTATGGAGAGCTGTTGTCATCGTATTAGATAGATAAGAATGATTATATGTATTGTAGAAATGTCTCCTATCATGTTCCCTAATTTTTTATTATGTCCACATCCTGGTCCCCATCTTGGACATCATAACAAACGTGCACTTTTTTGTTTAATTTACACATTGGACCATAGGAAAAATGACACTACAGCTACAGAGGTGACCGTCTGATAGCCCAGCTCGACTATCCATCTCTACTGAAGACCCTTTCAGCTTTTTGAGAGTTGGGTGGAGGACATCATCTCTGAAAATAGGGTCCCACAGCTGCACCCCATCAGTGTGAGCAGGACTCTTAGGACTCTTAGAAGAGTTAATGCTCTGAGACCATGGGGGCGCTTAGCCCCCTCTCTTCGTCACTGAGGATGATTTCATTTTTCAGGGATTAGAGAGGGTGGTCCTTGTGGTGGACTGCAGGTATGGAGAGCTGTTGTCATCGTATTAGATAGATAAGAATGATTATATGTATTGTAGAAATGTCTCCTATCATGTTCCCTAATTTTTTATTATGTCCACATCCTGGTCCCCATCTTGGACATCATAACAAACGTGCACTTTTTTGTTTAATTTACACATTGGACCATAGGAAAAATGACACTACAGCTACAGAGGTGACCGTCTGATAGCCCAGCTCGACTATCCATCTCTACTGAAGACCCTTTCAGCTTTTTGAGAGTTGGGTGGAGGACATCATCTCTGAAAATAGGGTCCCACAGCTGCACCCCATCAGTGTGAGCAGGACTCTTAGGACTCTTAGAAGAGTCAATGCTCTGAGACCATTGGGGGCACTTAGCCCCCTCTCTTCATCACTGAGGATGATTTCATTTTTCAGGGATTAGAGAGGGTGGTCCTTGTGGTGGACTGCAGATATGGAGAGCTGTTATCATCGTATTAGATAGATAAGAATGATTATATGTATTGTAGAAATGTCTCCTATCATGTTCCCTAATTTTTTATTATTTCCACATCCTGGTCCCCATCTTGGACATCATAACAAACGTGCACTTTTTTGTTTAATTTACACATTGGACCATAGGAAAAATGACACTACAGCTACAGAGGTGACCGTCTGATAGCCCAGCTCGACTATCCATCTCTACTGAAGACCCTTTCAGCTTTTTGAGAGTTGGGTGGAGAACATCATCTCTGAAAATAGGGTCCCACAGCTGCACCCCATCACTGTGAGCAGGACTCTTAGGACTCTTAGAAGAGTCAATGCTCTGAGACCATGGGGGGCGCTTAGCCCCCTCTCTTCGTCACTGAGGATGATTTCACTTTTCAGGGAATAGAGAGGGTGGTCCTTGTGGTGGACTGCAGGTATGGAGAGCTGTTGTCATCGTATTAGATAGATAAGAATGATTATATGTATTGTAGAAATGTCTCCTATCATGTTCCCTATTTTTTTATTATGTCCACATCCTGGTCCCCATCTTGGAAATCATAACAAACGTGCACTTTTTTGTTTAATTTACACATTGGACCATAGGAAAAATGACACTACAGCTACAGAGGTGACCGTCTGATAGCCCAGCTCGACTATCCATCTCTACTGAAGAACCTTTCAGCTTTTTGAGAGTTGGGTGGAGGACATCATCTCTGAAAATAGGGTCCCACAGCTGCACCCCATCAGTGTGAGCAGGAATCTTAGGACTCTTAGAAGAGTCAATGCTCTGAGACCATGGGGGTGCTTAGCCCCCTCTCTTCGTCACTGAGGATGATTTCATTTTTCAGGGATTAGAGAGAGTGGTCCTTGTGGTGGACTGCAGGTATGGAGAGCTGTTGTGATCGTATTAGATAGATAAGAATGATTATATGTATTGTAGAAATGTCTCCTATCATGTTCCCTAATTTTTTATTATGTCCACATCCTGGTCCCCATCTTGAACATCATAACAAACGTGCACTTTTTTGTTTAATTTACACATTGGACCATAGGAAAAATGACACTACAGCTACAGAGGTGACCGTCTGATAGCCCAGCTCGACTATCCATCTCTACTGAAGACCCTTTCAGCTTTTTGAGAGTTGGGTGGAGGACATCATCTCTGAAAATAGGGTCCCACAGCTGCACCCCATCAGTGTAAGCAGGACTCTTAGGACTCTTAGAAGAGTCAATGCTCTAAAACCATGGGGGGCGCTTAGCCCCCTCTCTTCGTCCCTGAGGATGATTTCATTTTTCAGGGATTAGAGAGGGTGGTCCTTGTGGTGGACTGCAGGTATGGAGAGCTGTTGTCATCGTATTAGATAGATAAGAATGATTATATGTATTGTAGAAATGTCTCCTATCATGTTCCCTAATTTCTTATTATGTCCACATCCTGGTCCCCATCTTGGACATCATAACAAACGTGCACTTTTTTGTTTAATTTACACATTGGACCATAGGAAAAATGACACTACAGCTACAGAGGTGACCGTCTGATAGCCCAGCTCGACTATCCATCTCTACTGAAGACCCTTTCAGCTTTTTGAGAGTTGGGTGGAGGACATCATCTCTGAAAATAGGGTCCCACAGCTTCACCCCATCAGTGTGAGCAGGACTCTTAGGACTCTTAGAAGAGTCAATGCTCTGGTACCATGGGGGGCGCTTGGCCCCCTCTCTTCGTCACTGAGGATGATTTCATTTTTCAGGGATTAGAGAGGGTGGTCCTTGTGGTGGACTGCAGGTATGGAGAGCTGTTGTCATCGTATTAGATAGATAAGAATGATTATATGTATTGTAGAAATGTCTCCTATCATGTTCCCTAATTTTTTATTATGTCCACATCCTGGTCCCCATCTTGGACATCATAACAAACGTGCACTTTTTTGTTTAATTTACACATTGGACCATAGGAAAAATGACACTACAGCTACAGAGGTGACCGTCTGATAGCCCAGCTCGACTATCCATCTCTACTGAAGACCCTTTCAGCTTTTTGAGAGTTGGGTGGAGGACATCATCTCTTAAAATAGGGTCCCACAGCTGCACCCCATCAGTGTAAGCAGGACTCTTAGGACTCTTAGAAGAGTCAATGCTCTAAAACCATGGGGGGCGCTTAGCCCCCTCTCTTCGTCACTGAGGATGATTTCATTTTTCAGGGATTAGAGAGGGTGGTCCTTGTGGTGGACTGCAGGTATGGAGAGCTGTTGTCATCGTATTAGATAGATAAGAATGATTATATGTATTGTAGAAATGTCTCCTATCATGTTCCCTAATTTTTTATTATGTCCACATCCTGGTCCCCATCTTGGACATCATAACAAACGTGCACTTTTTTGTTTAATTTACACATTGGACCATAGGAAAAATGACACTACAGCTACAGAGGTGACCGTCTGATAGCCCAGCTCGACTATCCATCTCTACTGAAGACCCTTTCAGCTTTTTGAGAGTTGGGTGGAGGACATCATCTCTGAAAATAGGGTCCCACAGCTGCACCCCATCAGTGTGAGCAGGACTCTTAGTTCTCTTAGAAGAGTCAATGCTCTGAGACCATTGGGGGCACTTAGCCCCCTCTCTTCATCACTGAGGATGATTTCATTTTTCAGGGATTAGAGAGGGTGGTCCTTGTGGTGGACTGCAGATATGGAGAGCTGTTATCATCGTATTAGATAGATAAGAATGATTATATGTATTGTAGAAATGTCTCCTATCATGTTCTCTAATTTTTTATTATGTCCACATCCTGGTCCCCATCTTGGACATCATAACAAACGTGCACTTTTTTGTTTAATTTACACATTGGACCATAGGAAAAATGACACTACAGCTACAGAGGTGACCGTCTGATAGCCCAGCTCGACTATCCATCTCTACTGAAGACCCTTTCAGCTTTTTGAGAGTTGGGTGGAGGACATCATCTCTGAAAATAGGGTCCCACAGCTGCACCCCATCAGTGTGAGCAGGACTCTTAGGACTCTTAGAAGAGTCAATGCTCTGAGACCATGGGGGGCGCTTAGCCCCCTCTCCTCGTCACTGAGGATGATTTCACTTTTCAGGGAATAGAGAGGGTGGTCCTTGTGGTGGACTGCAGGTATGGAGAGCTGTTGTCATCGTATTAGATAGATAAGAATGATTATATGTATTGTAGAAATGTCTCCTATCATGTTCCCTATTTTTTTATTATGTCCACATCCTGGTTCCCATCTTGGAAATCATAACAAACGTGCACTTTTTTGTTTAATTTACAAATTGGACAATAGGAAAAATGACACTACAGCTACATAGGTGACCGTCTGATAGCCCAGCTCGACTATCCATCTCTACTGAAGACCCTTTCAGCTTTTTGAGAGTTGGGTGGAGGACATCATCTCTGAAAATAGGGTCCCACAGCTGCACCCCATCAGTGTGAGCAGGAATCTTAGGACTCTTAGAAGAGTCAATGCTCTGAGACCATGGGGGGCGCTTAGCCCCCTCTCTTCGTCACTGAGGATGATTTCATTTTTCAGGGATTAGAGAGAGTGGTCCTTGTGGTGGACTGCAGGTATGGAGAGCTGTTGTGATCGTATTAGATAGATAAGAATGATTATATGTATTGTAGAAATGTCTCCTATCATGTTCCCTAATTTTTTATTATGTCCACATCCTGGTCCCCATCTTGAACATCATAACAAACGTGCACTTTTTTGTTTAATTTACACATTGGACCATAGGAAAAATGACACTACAGCTACAGAGGTGACCGTCTGATAGCCCAGCTCGACTATCCATCTCTACTGAAGACCCTTTCAGCTTTTTGAGAGTTGGGTGGAGGACATCATCTCTGAAAATAGGGTCCCACAGCTTCACCCCATCAGTGTGAGCAGGACTCTTAGGACTCTTAGAAGAGTCAATGCTCTGGTACCATGGGGGGCGCTTGGCCCCCTCTCTTCGTCACTGAGGATGATTTCATTTTTCAGGGATTAGAGAGGGTGGTCCTTGTGGTGGACTGCAGGTATGGAGAGCTGTTGTCATCGTATTAGATAGATAAGAATGATTATATGTATTGTAGAAATGTCTCCTATCATGTTCCCTAATTTTTTATTATGTCCACATCCTGGTCCCCATCTTGGACATCATAACAAACGTGCACTTTTTTGTTTAATTTACACATTGGACCATAGGAAAAATGACACTACATCTACAGAGGTGACCGTCTGATAGCCCAGCTCGACTATCCATATCTACTGAAGACCCTTTCAGCATTTTGAGAGTTGGGTGGAGGACATCATCTCTGAAAATAGGGTCCCACAGCTGCACCCCATCAGTGTGAGCAGGACTCTTAAGACTCTTAGAAGAGTCAATGCTCTGAGACCATTGGGGGCACTGAGCCCCCTCTCTTCGTCACTGAGGATGATTTCATTTTTCAGGGATTAGAGAGGGTGGTCCTTGTGGTGGACTGCAGGTATGTAGAGCTGTTGTCATCGTATTAGATAGATAAGAATGATTATATGTATTGTAGAAATGTCTCCTATCATGTTCCCTAATTTTTTATTATGTCCACATCCTGGTCCCCATCTTGGACATCATAACAAACGTGCACTTTTTTGTTTAATTTACACATTGGACCATAGGAAAAATGACACTACAGCTACAGAGGTGACCGTCTGATAGCCCAGCTCGACTATCCATCTCTACTGAAGACCCTTTCAGCTTTTTGAGAGTTGGGTGGAGGACATCATCTCTGAAAATAGGGTCCCACAGCTGCACCCCATCAGTGTGAGCAGGACTCTTAGGACTCTTAGAAGAGTTAATGCTCTGAGACCGTGGGGGCGCTTAGCCCCCTCTCTTCGTCACTGAGGATGATTTCATTTTTCAGGGATTAGAGAGGGTGGTCCTTGTGGTGGACTGCAGGTATGGAGAGCTGTTGTCATCGTATTAGATAGATAAGAATGATTATATGTATTGTAGAAATGTCTCCTATCATGTTCCCTAATTTTTTATTATGTCCACATCCTGGTCCCCATCTTGGACATCATAACAAACGTGCACTTTTTTGTTTAATTTACACATTGGACCATAGGAAAAATGACACTACAGCTACAGAGGTGACCGTCTGATAGCCCAGCTCGACTATCCATCTCTACTGAAGACCCTTTCAGCTTTTTGAGAGTTGGGTGGAGAACATCATCTCTGAAAATAGGGTCCCACAGCTGCACCCCATCAGTGTGAGCAGGACTCTTAGGACTCTTAGAAGAGTCAATGTTTTGAGACCATGGGGGGCGCTTAGCCCCCTCTCTTCGTCACTGAGGATGATTTCACTTTTCAGGGAATAGAGAGGGTGGTCCTTGTGGTGGACTGCAGGTATGGAGAGCTGTTGTCATCGTATTAGATAGATAAGAATGATTATATGTATTGTAGAAATGTCTCCTATCATGTTCCCTATTTTTTTATTATGTCCACATCCTGGTCCCCATCTTGGAAATCATAACAAACGTGCACTTTTTTGTTTAATTTACACATTGGACCATAGGAAAAATGACACTACAGCTACAGAGGTGACCGTCTGGTAGCCCAGCTCGACTATCCATCTCTACTGAAGACCCTTTCAGCTTTTTGAGAGTTGGGTGGAGGACATCATCTCTGAAAATAGGGTCCCACAGCTGCACCCCATCAGTGTGAGCAGGACTCTTAGGACTCTTAGAAGAGTTAATGCTCTGAGACCATGGGGGCGCTTAGCCCCCTCTCTTCGTCACTGAGGATGATTTCATTTTTCAGGGATTAGAGAGGGTGGTCCTTGTGGTGAACTGCAGGTATGGAGAGCTGTTGTCATCGTATTAGATAGATAAGAATGATTATATGTATTGTAGAAATGTCTCCTATCATGTTCCCTAATTTTTTATTATGTCCACATCCTGGTCCCCATCTTGGACATCATAACAAACGTGCACTTTTTTGTTTAATTTACACATTGGACCATAGGAAAAATGACACTACAGCTACAGAGGTGACCGTCTGATAGCCCAGCTCGACTATCCATCTCTACTGAAGACCCTTTCAGCTTTTTGAGAGTTGGGTGGAGGACATCATCTCTGAAAATAGGGTCCCACAGCTGCACCCCATCAGTGTGAGCAGGACTCTTAGGACTCTTAGAAGAGTCAATGCTCTGAGACCATTGGGGGCACTTAGCCCCCTCTCTTCGTCACTGAGGATGATTTCATTTTTCAGGGATTAGGGAGGGTGGCCCTTGTGGTGGACTGCAGGTATGGAGAGCTGTTATCATCGTATTAGATAGATAAGAATGATTATATGTATTGTAGAAATGTCTCCTATCATGTTCCCTAATTTTTTATTATGTCCACATCCTGGTCCCCATCTTGGACATCATAACAAACGTGCACTTTTTTGTTTAATTTACACATTGGACCATAGGAAAAATGACACTACAGCTACAGAGGTGACCGTCTGATAGCCCAGCTCGACAATCCATCTCTACTGAAGACCCTTTCAGCTTTTTGAGAGTTGGGTGGAGGACATCATCTCTGAAAATAGGGTCCCACAGCTGCACCCCATCAGTGTGAGCAGGACTCTTAGGACTCTTAGAAGAGTCAATGCTCTGAGACCATGGGGGGCGCTTAGCCCCCTCTCTTCGTCACTGAGGATGATTTCATTTTTCAGGGATTAGAGAGGGTGGTCCTTGTGGTGGACTGCAGGTATGGAGAGCTGTTGTCATCGTATTAAATAGATAAGAATGATTATATGTATTGTAGAAATGTCTCCTATCATGTTCCCTAATTTTTTATTATGTCCACATCCTGGTCCCCATCTTGGACATCATAACAAACGTGCACTTTTTTGTTTAATTTACACATTGGACCATAGGAAAAATGACACTACAGCTACAGAGGTGACCGTCTGATAGCCCAGCTCGACTATCCATCTCTACTGAAGACCCTTTCAGCTTTTTGAGAGTTGGGTGGAGAACATCATCTCTGAAAATAGGGTCCCACAGCTGCACCCCATCAGTGTGAGCAGGACTCTTAGGACTCTTAGAAGAGTCAATGTTTTGAGACCATGGGGGGCGCTTAGCCCCCTCTCTTCGTCACTGAGGATGATTTCACTTTTCAGGGAATAGAGAGGGTGGTCCTTGTGGTGGACTGCAGGTATGGAGAGCTGTTGTGATCGTATTAGATAGATAAGAATGATTATATGTATTGTAGAAATGTCTCCTATCATGTTCCCTAATTTTTTATTATGTCCACATCCTGGTCCCCATCTTGGACATCATAACAAACGTGCACTTTTTTGTTTAATTTACACATTGGACCATAGGAAAAATGACACTACAGCTACAGAGGTGACCGTCTGATAGCCCAGCTCGACTATCCATCTCTACTGAAGACCCTTTCAGCTTTTTGAGAGTTGGGTGGAGGACATCATCTCTGAAAATAGGGTCCCACAGCTGCACCCCATCAGTGTGAGCAGGACTCTTAGGATTCTTAGAAGAGTTAATGCTCTGAGACCATGGGGGCGCTTAGCCCCCTCTCTTCGTCACTGAGGATGATTTCATTTTTCAGGGATTAGAGAGGGTGGTCCTTGTGGTGGACTGCAGGTATGGAGAGCTGTTGTCATCGTATTAGATAGATAAGAATGATTATATGTATTGTAGAAATGTCTCCTATCATGTTCCCTAATTTTTTATTATGTCCACATCCTGGTCCCCATCTTGGACATCATAACAAACGTGCACTTTTTTGTTTAATTTACACATTGGACCATAGGAAAAATGACACTACAGCTACAGAGGTGACCGTCTGATAGCCCAGCTCGACTATCCATCTCTACTGAAGACCCTTTCAGCTTTTTGAGAGTTGGGTGGAGGACATCATCTCTTAAAATAGGGTCCCACAGCTGCACCCCATCAGTGTAAGCAGGACTCTTAGGACTCTTAGAAGAGTCAATGCTCTAAAACCATGGGGGGCGCTTAGCCCCCTCTCTTCGTCCCTGAGGATGATTTCATTTTTCAGGGATTAGAGAGGGTGGTCCTTGTGGTGGACTGCAGGTATGGAGAGCTGTTGTCATCGTATTAGATAGATAAGAATGATTATATGTATTGTAGAAATGTCTCCTATCATGTTCCCTAATTTTTTATTATGTCCACATCCTGGTCCCCATCTTGGACATCATAACAAACGTGCACTTTTTTGTTTAATTTACACATTGGACCATAGGAAAAATGACACTACAGCTACAGAGGTGACCGTCTGATAGCCCAGCTCGACTATCCATCTCTACTGAAGACCCTTTCAGCTTTTTGAGAGTTGGGTGGAGGACATCATCTCTGAAAATAGGGTCCCACAGCTGCCCCCCATCAGTGTGAGCAGGACTCTTAGGACTCTTAGAAGAGTCAATGCTCTGAGACCATTGGGGGCACTTAGCCCCCTCTCTTCGTCACTGAGGATGATTTCATTTTTCAGGGATTAGAGAGGGTGGTCCTTGTGGTGGACTGCAGGTATGGAGAGCTGTTATCATCGTATTAGATAGATAAGAATGATTATATGTATTGTAGAAATGTCTCCTATCATGTTCCCTAATTTTTTATTATGTCCACATCCTGGTCCCCATCTTGGACATCATAACAAACGTGCACTTTTTTGTTTAATTTACACATTGGACCATAGGAAAAATGACACTACAGCTACAGAGGTGACCGTCTGATAGCCCAGCTCGACAATCCATCTCTACTGAAGACCCTTTCAGCTTTTTGAGAGTTGGGTGGAGGACATCATCTCTGAAAATAGGGTCCCACAGCTGCACCCCATCAGTGTGAGCAGGACTCTTAGGACTCTTAGAAGAGTCAATGCTCTCAGACCATGGGGGGCGCTTAGCCCCCTCTCTTCGTCACTGAGGATGATTTCATTTTTCAGGGATTAGAGAGGGTGGTCCTTGTGGTGGACTGCAGGTATGGAGAGCTGTTGTCATCGTATTAAATAGATAAGAATGATTATATGTATTGTAGAAATGTCTCCTATCATGTTCCCTAATTTTTTATTATGTCCACATCCTGGTCCCCATCTTGGACATCATAACAAACGTGCACTTTTTTGTTTAATTTACACATTGGACCATAGGAAAAATGACACTACAGCTACAGAGGTGACCGTCTGATAGCCCAGCTCGACTATCCATCTCTACTGAAGACCCTTTCAGCTTTTTGAGAGTTGGGTGGAGAACATCATCTCTGAAAATAGGGTCCCACAGCTGCACCCCATCAGTGTGAGCAGGACTCTTAGGACTCTTAGAAGAGTCAATGTTTTGAGACCATGGGGGGCGCTTAGCCCCCTCTCTTCGTCACTGAGGATGATTTCACTTTTCAGGGAATAGAGAGGGTGGTCCTTGTGGTGGACTGCAGGTATGGAGAGCTGTTGTCATCGTATTAGATAGATAAGAATGATTATATGTATTGTAGAAATGTCTCCTATCATGTTCCCTATTTTTTTATTATGTCCACATCCTGGTCCCCATCTTGGAAATCATAACAAACGTGCACTTTTTTGTTTAATTTACACATTGGACCATAGGAAAAATGACACTACAGCTACAGAGGTGACCGTCTGGTAGCCCAGCTCGACTATCCATCTCTACTGAAGACCCTTTCAGCTTTTTGAGAGTTGGGTGGAGGACATCATCTCTGAAAATAGGGTCCCACAGCTGCACCCCATCAGTGTGAGCAGGACTCTTAGGACTCTTAGAAGAGTCAATGTTTTGAGACCATGGGGGGCGCTTAGCCCCCTCTCTTCGTCACTGAGGATGATTTCATTTTTCAGGGATTAGAGAGATTGGTCCTTGTGGTGGACTGCAGGTATGGAGAGCTGTTGTGATCGTATTAGATAGATAAGAATGATTATATGTATTGTAGAAATGTCTCCTATCATGTTCCCTAATTTTTTATTATGTCCACATCCTGGTCCCCATCTTGGACATCATAACAAACGTGCACTTTTTTGTTTAATTTACACATTGGACCATAGGAAAAATGACACTACAGCTACAGAGGTGACCGTCTGATAGCCCAGCTCGACTATCCATCTCTACTGAAGACCCTTTCAGCTTTTTGAGAGTTGGGTGGAGGACATCATCTCTTAAAATAGGGTCCCACAGCTGCACCCCATCAGTGTAAGCAGGACTCTTAGGACTCTTAGAAGAGTCAATGCTCTAAAACCATGGGGGGCGCTTAGCCCCCTCTCTTCGTCCCTGAGGATGATTTCATTTTTCAGGGATTAGAGAGGGTGGTCCTTGTGGTGGACTGCAGGTATGGAGAGCTGTTGTCATCGTATTAGATAGATAAGAATGATTATATGTATTGTAGAAATGTCTCCTATCATGTTCCCTAATTTTTTATTATGTCCACATCCTGGTCCCCATCTTGGACATCATAACAAACGTGCACTTTTTTGTTTAATTTACACATTGGACCATAGGAAAAATGACACTACAGCTACAGAGGTGACCGTCTGATAGCCCAGCTCGACTATCCATCTCTACTGAAGACCCTTTCAGCTTTTTGAGAGTTGGGTGGAGGACATCATCTCTGAAAATAGGGTCCCACAGCTGCACCCCATCAGTGTGAGCAGGACTCTTAGGACTCTTAGAAGAGTTAATGCTCTGAGACCATGGGGGCGCTTAGCCCCCTCTCTTCGTCACTGAGGATGATTTCATTTTTCAGGGATTAGAGAGGGTGGTCCTTGTGGTGGACTGCAGGTATGGAGAGCTGTTGTCATCGTATTAGATAGATAAGAATGATTATATGTATTGTAGAAATGTCTCCTATCATGTTCCCTAATTTTTTATTATGTCCACATCCTGGTCCCCATCTTGGACATCATACCAAACGTGCACTTTTTTGTTTAATTTACACATTGGACCATAGGAAAAATGACACTACAGCTACAGAGGTGACCGTCTGATAGCCCAGCTCGACTATCCATCTCTACTGAAGACCCTTTCAGCTTTTTGAGAGTTGGGTGGAGGACATCATCTCTTAAAATAGGGTCCCACAGCTGCACCCCATCAGTGTAAGCAGGACTCTTAGGACTCTTAGAAGAGTCAATGCTCTAAAACCATGGGGGGCGCTTAGCCCCCTCTCTTCGTCCCTGAGGATGATTTCATTTTTCAGGGATTAGAGAGGGTGGTCCTTGTGGTGGACTGCAGGTATGGAGAGCTGTTGTCATCGTATTAGATAGATAAGAATGATTATATGTATTGTAGAAATGTCTCCTATCATGTTCCCTAATTTTTTATTATGTCCACATGCTGGTCCCCATCTTGGACATCATAACAAACGTGCACTTTTTTGTTTAATTTACACATTGGACCATAGGAAAAATGACACTACAGCTACAGAGGTGACCGTCTGATAGCCCAGCTCGACTATCTATCTCTACTGAAGACCCTTTCAGCTTTTTGAGAGTTGGGTGGAGGACATCATCTCTGAAAATAGGGTCCCACAGCTGCACCCCATCAGTGTGAGCAGGACTCTTAGGACTCTTAGAAGAGTCAATGTTTTGAGACCATGGGGGGCGCTTAGCCCCCTCTCTTCGTCACTGAGGATGATTTCACTTTTCAGGGAATAGAGAGGGTGGTCCTTGTGGTGGACTGCAGGTATGGAGAGCTGTTGTCATCGTATTAGATAGATAAGAATGATTATATGTATTGTAGAAATGTCTCCTATCATGTTCCCTATTTTTTTATTATGTCCACATCCTGGTCCCCATCTTGGAAATCATAACAAACGTGCACTTTTTTGCTTAATTTACACATTGGACCATAGGAAAAATGACACTACAGCTACAGAGGTGACCGTCTGGTAGCCCAGCTCGACTATCCATCTCTACTGAAGACCCTTTCAGCTTTTTGAGAGTTGGGTGGAGGACATCATCTCTGAAAATAGGGTCCCACAGCTGCACCCCATCAGTGTGAGCAGGACTCTTAGGACTCTTAGAAGAGTCAATGTTTTGAGACCATGGGGGGCGCTTAGCCCCCTCTCTTCGTCACTGAGGATGATTTCACTTTTCAGGGAATAGAGAGGGTGGTCCTTGTGGTGGACTGCAGGTATGGAGAGCTGTTATCATCGTATTAGATAGATAAGAATGATTATATGTATTGTAGAAATGTCTCCTATCATGTTCCCTAATTTTTTATTATGTCCACATCCTGGTCCCCATCTTGGACATCATAACAAACGTGCACTTTTTTGTTTAATTTACACATTGGACCATAGGAAAAATGACACTACAGCTACAGAGGTGACCGTCTGATAGCCCAGCTCGACAATCCATCTCTACTGAAGACCCTTTCAGCTTTTTGAGAGTTGGGTGGAGGACATCATCTCTGAAAATAGGGTCCCACAGCTGCACCCCATCAGTGTGAGCAGGACTCTTAGGACTCTTAGAAGAGTCAATGCTCTCAGACCATGGGGGGCGCTTAGCCCCCTCTCTTCGTCACTGAGGATGATTTCATTTTTCAGGGATTAGAGAGGGTGGTCCTTGTGGTGGACTGCAGGTATGGAGAGCTGTTGTCATCGTATTAAATAGATAAGAATGATTATATGTATTGTAGAAATGTCTCCTATCATGTTCCCTAATTTTTTATTATGTCCACATCCTGGTCCCCATCTTGGACATCATAACAAACGTGCACTTTTTTGTTTAATTTACACATTGGACCATAGGAAAAATGACACTACAGCTACAGAGGTGACCGTCTGATAGCCCAGCTCGACTATCCATCTCTACTGAAGACCCTTTCAGCTTTTTGAGAGTTGGGTGGAGAACATCATCTCTGAAAATAGGGTCCCACAGCTGCACCCCATCAGTGTGAGCAGGACTCTTAGGACTCTTAGAAGAGTCAATGTTTTGAGACCATGGGGGGCGCTTAGCCCCCTCTCTTCGTCACTGAGGATGATTTCACTTTTCAGGGAATAGAGAGGGTGGTCCTTGTGGTGGACTGCAGGTATGGAGAGCTGTTGTCATCGTATTAGATAGATAAGAATGATTATATGTATTGTAGAAATGTCTCCTATCATGTTCCCTATTTTTTTATTATGTCCACATCCTGGTCCCCATCTTGGAAATCATAACAAACGTGCACTTTTTTGTTTAATTTACACATTGGACCATAGGAAAAATGACACTACAGCTACAGAGGTGACCGTCTGGTAGCCCAGCTCGACTATCCATCTCTACTGAAGACCCTTTCAGCTTTTTGAGAGTTGGGTGGAGGACATCATCTCTGAAAATAGGGTCCCACAGCTGCACCCCATCAGTGTGAGCAGGACTCTTAGGACTCTTAGAAGAGTCAATGTTTTGAGACCATGGGGGGCGCTTAGCCCCCTCTCTTCGTCACTGAGGATGATTTCATTTTTCAGGGATTAGAGAGATTGGTCCTTGTGGTGGACTGCAGGTATGGAGAGCTGTTGTGATCGTATTAGATAGATAAGAATGATTATATGTATTGTAGAAATGTCTCCTATCATGTTCCCTAATTTTTTATTATGTCCACATCCTGGTCCCCATCTTGGACATCATAACAAACGTGCACTTTTTTGTTTAATTTACACATTGGACCATAGGAAAAATGACACTACAGCTACAGAGGTGACCGTCTGATAGCCCAGCTCGACTATCCATCTCTACTGAAGACCCTTTCAGCTTTTTGAGAGTTGGGTGGAGGACATCATCTCTTAAAATAGGGTCCCACAGCTGCACCCCATCAGTGTAAGCAGGACTCTTAGGACTCTTAGAAGAGTCAATGCTCTAAAACCATGGGGGGCGCTTAGCCCCCTCTCTTCGTCCCTGAGGATGATTTCATTTTTCAGGGATTAGAGAGGGTGGTCCTTGTGGTGGACTGCAGGTATGGAGAGCTGTTGTCATCGTATTAGATAGATAAGAATGATTATATGTATTGTAGAAATGTCTCCTATCATGTTCCCTAATTTTTTATTATGTCCACATCCTGGTCCCCATCTTGGACATCATAACAAACGTGCACTTTTTTGTTTAATTTACACATTGGACCATAGGAAAAATGACACTACAGCTACAGAGGTGACCGTCTGATAGCCCAGCTCGACTATCCATCTCTACTGAAGACCCTTTCAGCTTTTTGAGAGTTGGGTGGAGGACATCATCTCTGAAAATAGGGTCCCACAGCTGCACCCCATCAGTGTGAGCAGGACTCTTAGGACTCTTAGAAGAGTTAATGCTCTGAGACCATGGGGGCGCTTAGCCCCCTCTCTTCGTCACTGAGGATGATTTCATTTTTCAGGGATTAGAGAGGGTGGTCCTTGTGGTGGACTGCAGGTATGGAGAGCTGTTGTCATCGTATTAGATAGATAAGAATGATTATATGTATTGTAGAAATGTCTCCTATCATGTTCCCTAATTTTTTATTATGTCCACATCCTGGTCCCCATCTTGGACATCATAACAAACGTGCACTTTTTTGTTTAATTTACACATTGGACCATAGGAAAAATGACACTACAGCTACAGAGGTGACCGTCTGATAGCCCAGCTCGACTATCCATCTCTACTGAAGACCCTTTCAGCTTTTTGAGAGTTGGGTGGAGGACATCATCTCTTAAAATAGGGTCCCACAGCTGCACCCCATCAGTGTAAGCAGGACTCTTAGGACTCTTAGAAGAGTCAATGCTCTAAAACCATGGGGGGCGCTTAGCCCCCTCTCTTCGTCCCTGAGGATGATTTCATTTTTCAGGGATTAGAGAGGGTGGTCCTTGTGGTGGACTGCAGGTATGGAGAGCTGTTGTCATCGTATTAGATAGATAAGAATGATTATATGTATTGTAGAAATGTCTCCTATCATGTTCCCTAATTTTTTATTATGTCCACATCCTGGTCCCCATCTTGGACATCATAACAAACGTGCACTTTTTTGTTTAATTTACACATTGGACCATAGGAAAAATGACACTACAGCTACAGAGGTGACCGTCTGATAGCCCAGCTCGACTATCCATCTCTACTGAAGACCCTTTCAGCTTTTTGAGAGTTGGGTGGAGGACATCATCTCTGAAAATAGGGTCCCACAGCTGCACCCCATCAGTGTGAGCAGGACTCTTAGGACTCTTAGAAGAGTCAATGTTTTGAGACCATGGGGGGCGCTTAGCCCCCTCTCTTCGTCACTGAGGATGATTTCACTTTTCAGGGAATAGAGAGGGTGGTCCTTGTGGTGGACTGCAGGTATGGAGAGCTGTTGTCATCGTATTAGATAGATAAGAATGATTATATGTATTGTAGAAATGTCTCCTATCATGTTCCCTATTTTTTTATTATGTCCACATCCTGGTCCCCATCTTGGAAATCATAACAAACGTGCACTTTTTTGTTTAATTTACACATTGGACCATAGGAAAAATGACACTACAGCTACAGAGGTGACCGTCTGGTAGCCCAGCTCGACTATCCATCTCTACTGAAGACCCTTTCAGCTTTTTGAGAGTTGGGTGGAGGACATCATCTCTGAAAATAGGGTCCCACAGCTGCACCCCATCAGTGTGAGCAGGACTCTTAGGACTCTTAGAAGAGTCAATGTTTTGAGACCATGGGGGGCGCTTAGCCCCCTCTCTTCGTCACTGAGGATGATTTCATTTTTCAGGGATTAGAGAGAGTGGTCCTTGTGGTGGACTGCAGGTATGGAGAGCTGTTGTGATCGTATTAGATAGATAAGAATGATTATATGTATTGTAGAAATGTCTCCTATCATGTTCCCTAATTTTTTATTATGTCCACATCCTGGTCCCCATCTTGGACATCATAACAAACGTGCACTTTTTTGTTTAATTTACACATTGGACCATAGGAAAAATGACACTACAGCTACAGAGGTGACCGTCTGATAGCCCAGCTCGACTATCCATCTCTACTGAAGACCCTTTCAGCTTTTTGAGAGTTGGGTGGAGGACATCATCTCTTAAAATAGGGTCCCACAGCTGCACCCCATCAGTGTAAGCAGGACTCTTAGGACTCTTAGAAGAGTCAATGCTCTAAAACCATGGGGGGCGCTTAGCCCCCTCTCTTCGTCCCTGAGGATGATTTCATTTTTCAGGGATTAGAGAGGGTGGTCCTTGTGGTGGACTGCAGGTATGGAGAGCTGTTGTCATCGTATTAGATAGATAAGAATGATTATATGTATTGTAGAAATGTCTCCTATCATGTTCCCTAATTTTTTATTATGTCCACATCCTGGTCCCCATCTTGGACATCATAACAAACGTGCACTTTTTTGTTTAATTTACACATTGGACCATAGGAAAAATGACACTACAGCTACAGAGGTGACCGTCTGATAGCCCAGCTCGACTATCCATCTCTACTGAAGACCCTTTCAGCTTTTTGAGAGTTGGGTGGAGGACATCATCTCTGAAAATAGGGTCCCACAGCTGCACCCCATCAGTGTGAGCAGGACTCTTAGGACTCTTAGAAGAGTTAATGCTCTGAGACCATGGGGGCGCTTAGCCCCCTCTCTTCGTCACTGAGGATGATTTTTATTTTTCAGGGATTAGAGAGGGTGGTCCTTGTGGTGGACTGCAGGTATGGAGAGCTGTTGTCATCGTATTAGATAGATAAGAATGATTATATGTATTGTAGAAATGTCTCCTATCATGTTCCCTAATTTTTTATTATGTCCACATCCTGGTCCCCATCTTGGACATCATAACAAACGTGCACTTTTTTGTTTAATTTACACATTGGACCATAGGAAAAATGACACTACAGCTACAGAGGTGACCGTCTGATAGCCCAGCTCGACTATCCATCTCTACTGAAGACCCTTTCAGCTTTTTGAGAGTTGGGTGGAGGACATCATCTCTTAAAATAGGGTCCCACAGCTGCACCCCATCAGTGTAAGCAGGACTCTTAGGACTCTTAGAAGAGTCAATGCTCTAAAACCATGGGGGGCGCTTAGCCCCCTCTCTTCGTCCCTGAGGATGATTTCATTTTTCAGGGATTAGAGAGGGTGGTCCTTGTGGTGGACTGCAGGTATGGAGAGCTGTTGTCATCGTATTAGATAGATAAGAATGATTATATGTATTGTAGAAATGTCTCCTATCATGTTCCCTAATTTTTTATTATGTCCACATCCTGGTCCCCATCTTGGACATCATAACAAACGTGCACTTTTTTGTTTAATTTACACATTGGACCATAGGAAAAATGACACTACAGCTACAGAGGTGACCGTCTGATAGCCCAGCTCGACTATCCATCTCTACTGAAGACCCTTTCAGCTTTTTGAGAGTTGGGTGGAGGACATCATCTCTGAAAATAGGGTCCCACAGCTGCACCCCATCAGTGTGAGCAGGACTCTTAGGACTCTTAGAAGAGTCAATGCTCTGAGACCATGGGGGCGCTTAGCCCCCTCTCTTCGTCACTGAGGATGATTTCATTTTTCAGGGATTAGAGAGGGTGGTCCTTGTGGTGGACTGCAGGTATGGAGAGCTGTTGTCATCGTATTAGATAGATAAGAATGATTATATGTATTGTAGAAATGTCTCCTATCATGTTCCCTAATTTTTTATTATGTCCACATCCTGGTCCCCATCTTGGACATCATAACAAACGTGCACTTTTTTGTTTAATTTACACATTGGACCATAGGAAAAATGACACTACAGCTACAGAGGTGACCGTCTGATAGCCCAGCTCGACTATCCATCTCTACTGAAGACCCTTTCAGCTTTTTGAGAGTTGGGTGGAGGACATCATCTCTGAAAATAGGGTCCCACAGCTGCACCCCATCAGTGTGAGCAGGACTCTTAGGACTCTTAGAAGAGTCAATGCTCTGAGACCATTGGGGGCACTTAGCCCCCTCTCTTCATCACTGAGGATGATTTCATTTTTCAGGGATTAGAGAGGGTGGTCCTTGTGGTGGACTGCAGATATGGAGAGCTGTTATCATCGTATTAGATAGATAAGAATGATTATATGTATTGTAGAAATGTCTCCTATCATGTTCCCTAATTTTTTATTATGTCCACATCCTGGTCCCCATCTTGGACATCATAACAAACGTGCACTTTTTTGTTTAATTTAAACATTGGACCATAGGAAAAATGACACTACAGCTACAGAGGTGACCGTCTGATAGCCCAGCTCGACTATCCATCTCTACTGAAGACCCTTTCAGCTTTTTGAGAGTTGGGTGGAGGACATCATCTCTTAAAATAGGGTCCCACAGCTGCACCCCATCAGTGTAAGCAGGACTCTTAGGACTCTTAGAAGAGTCAATGCTCTAAAACTATGGGGGGCGCTTAGCCCCCTCTCTTCGTCCCTGAGGATGATTTCATTTTTCAGGGATTAGAGAGGGTGGTCCTTGTGGTGGACTGCAGGTATGGAGAGCTGTTGTCATCGTATTAGATAGATAAGAATGATTATATGTATTGTAGAAATGTCTCCTATCATGTTCCCTAATTTTTTATTATGTCCACATCCTGGTCCCCATCTTGGACATCATAACAAACGTGCACTTTTTTGTTTAATTTACACATTGGACCATAGGAAAAATGACACTACAGCTACAGAGGTGACCGTCTGATAGCCCAGCTCGACTATCCATCTCTACTGAAGACCCTTTCAGCTTTTTGAGAGTTGGGTGGAGGACATCATCTCTGAAAATAGGGTCCCACAGCTGCACCCCATCAGTGTGAGCAGGACTCTTAGGACTCTTAGAAGAGTTAATGCTCTGAGACCATGGGGGCGCTTAGCCCCCTCTCTTCGTCACTGAGGATGATTTCATTTTTCAGGGATTAGAGAGGGTGGTCCTTGTGGTGGACTGCAGGTATGGAGAGCTGTTGTCATCGTATTAGATAGATAAGAATGATTATATGTATTGTAGAAATGTCTCCTATCATGTTCCCTAATTTTTTATTATGTCCACATCCTGGTCCCCATCTTGGACATCATAACAAACGTGCACTTTTTTGTTTAATTTACACATTGGACCATAGGAAAAATGACACTACAGCTACAGAGGTGACCGTCTGATAGCCCAGCTCGACTATCCATCTCTACTGAAGACCCTTTCAGCTTTTTGAGAGTTGGGTGGAGGACATCATCTCTGAAAATAGGGTCCCACAGCTGCACCCCATCAGTGTGAGCAGGACTCTTAGGACTCTTAGAAGAGTCAAAGCTCTGAGACCATTGGGGGCACTTAGCCCCCTCTCTTCATCACTGAGGATGATTTCATTTTTCAGGGATTAGAGAGGGTGGTCCTTGTGGTGGACTGCAGATATCGAGAGCTGTTATCATCGTATTAGATAGATAAGAATGATTATATGTATTGTAGAAATGTCTCCTATCATGTTCCCTAATTTTTTATTATGTCCACATCCTGGTCCCCATCTTGGACATCATAACAAACGTGCACTTTTTTGTTTAATTTACACATTGGACCATAGGAAAAATGACACTACAGCTACAGAGGTGACCGTCTGATAGCCCAGCTCGACTATCCATCTCTACTGAAGAACCTTTCAGCTTTTTGAGAGTTGGGTGGAGGACATCATCTCTGAAAATAGGGTCCCACAGCTGCACCCCATCAGTGTGAGCAGGACTCTTAGAACTCTTAGAAGAGTCAATGCTCTGAGACCATGGGGGGCGCTTAGCCCCCTCTCTTCGTCACTGAGGATGATTTCATTTTTCAGGGATTAGAGAGGGTGGTCCTTGTGGTGGACTGCAGGTATGGAGAGCTGTTGTCATCGTATTAAATAGATAAGAATGATTATATGTATTGTAGAAATGTCTCCTATCATGTTCCCTAATTTTTTATTATGTCCACATCCTGGTCCCCATCTTGGACATCATAACAAACGTGCACTTTTTTGTTTAATTTACACATTGGACCATAGGAAAAATGACACTACAGCTACAGAGGTGACCGTCTGATAGCCCAGCTCGACTATCCATCTCTACTGAAGACCCTTTCAGCTTTTTGAGAGTTGGGTGGAGAACATCATCTCTGAAAATAGGGTCCCACAGCTGCACCCCATCAGTGTGAGCAGGACTCTTAGGACTCTTAGAAGAGTCAATGCTCTGAGACCATGGGGGGCGCTTAGCCCCCTCTCTTCGTCACTGAGGATGATTTCACTTTTCAGGGAATAGAGAGGGTGGTCCTTGTGGTGGACTGCAGGTATGGAGAGCTGTTGTCATCGTATTAGATAGATAAGAATGATTATATGTATTGTAGAAATGTCTCCTATCATGTTCCCTATTTTTTTATTATGTCCACATCCTGGTCCCTATCTTGGAAATCATAACAAACGTGCACTTTTTTGTTTAATTTACACATTGGACCATAGGAAAAATGACACTACAGCTACAGAGGTGACCGTCTGATAGCCCAGCTCGACTATCCATCTCTACTGAAGACCCTTTCAGCTTTTTGAAAGTTGGGTGGAGGACATCATCTCTGAAAATAGGGTCCCACAGCTGCACCCCATCAGTGTGAGCAGGAATCTTAGGACTCTTAGAAGAGTCAATGCTCTGAGACCATGGGGGGCGCTTAGCCCCCTCTCTTCGTCACTGAGGATGATTTCATTTTTCAGGGATTAGAGAGAGTGGTCCTTGTGGTGGACTGCAGGTATGGAGAGCTGTTGTGATCGTATTAGATAGATAAGAATGATTATATGTATTGTAGAAATGTCTCCTATCATGTTCCCTAATTTTTTATTATGTCCACATCCTGGTCCCCATCTTGAACATCATAACAAACGTGCACTTTTTTGTTTAATTTACACATTGGACCATAGGAAAAATGACACTACAGCTACAGAGGTGACCGTCTGATAGCCCAGCTCGACTATCCATCTCTACTGAAGACCCTTTCAGCTTTTTGAGAGTTGGGTGGAGGACATCATCTCTGAAAATAGGGTCCCACAGCTGCACCCCATCAGTGTGAGCAGGACTCTTAGGACTCTTAGAAGAGTCAATGCTCTGAGACCATTGGGGGCACTTAGCCCCCTCTCTTCATCACTGAGGATGATTTCATTTTTCAGGGATTAGAGAGGGTGGTCCTTGTGGTGGACTGCAGGTATGGAGAGCTGTTGTCATCGTATTAGATAGATAAGAATGATTATATGTATTGTAGAAATGTCTCCTATCATGTTCCCTAATTTTTTATTATGTCCACATCCTGGTCCCCATCTTGGACATCATAACAAACGTGCACTTTTTTGTTTAATTTACACATTGGACCATAGGAAAAATGACACTACAGCTACAGAGGTGACCGTCTGATAGCCCAGCTCGACTATCCATCTCTACTGAAGACCCTTTCAGCTTTTTGAGAGTTGGGTGGAGGACATCATCTCTGAAAATAGGGTCCCACAGCTGCACCCCATCAGTGTGAGCAGGACTCTTAGGACTCTTAGAAGAGTCAAAGCTCTGAGACCATTGGGGGCACTTAGCCCCCTCTCTTCATCACTGAGGATGATTTCATTTTTCAGGGATTAGAGAGGGTGGTCCTTGTGGTGGACTGCAGATATCGAGAGCTGTTATCATCGTATTAGATAGATAAGAATGATTATATGTATTGTAGAAATGTCTCCTATCATGTTCCCTAATTTTTTATTATGTCCACATCCTGGTCCCCATCTTGGACATCATAACAAACGTGCACTTTTTTGTTTAATTTACACATTGGACCATAGGAAAAATGACACTACAGCTACAGAGGTGACCGTCTGATAGCCCAGCTCGACTATCCATCTCTACTGAAGACCCTTTCAGCTTTTTGAGAGTTGGGTGGAGGACATCATCTCTGAAAATAGGGTCCCACAGCTGCACCCCATCAGTGTGAGCAGGACTCTTAGAACTCTTAGAAGAGTCAATGCTCTGAGACCATGGGGGGCGCTTAGCCCCCTCTCTTCGTCACTGAGGATGATTTCATTTTTCAGGGATTAGAGAGGGTGGTCCTTGTGGTGGACTGCAGGTATGGAGAGCTGTTGTCATCGTATTAAATAGATAAGAATGATTATATGTATTGTAGAAATGTCTCCTATCATGTTCCCTAATTTTTTATTATGTCCACATCCTGGTCCCCATCTTGGACATCATAACAAACGTGCACTTTTTTGTTTAATTTACACATTGGACCATAGGAAAAATGACACTACAGCTACAGAGGTGACCGTCTGATAGCCCAGCTCGACTATCCATCTCTACTGAAGACCCTTTCAGCTTTTTGAGAGTTGGGTGGAGAACATCATCTCTGAAAATAGGGTCCCACAGCTGCACCCCATCAGTGTGAGCAGGACTCTTAGGACTCTTAGAAGAGTCAATGCTCTGAGACCATGGGGGGCGCTTAGCCCCCTCTCTTCGTCACTGAGGATGATTTCACTTTTCAGGGAATAGAGAGGGTGGTCCTTGTGGTGGACTGCAGGTATGGAGAGCTGTTGTCATCGTATTAGATAGATAAGAATGATTATATGTATTGTAGAAATGTCTCCTATCATGTTCCCTATTTTTTTATTATGTCCACATCCTGGTCCCTATCTTGGAAATCATAACAAACGTGCACTTTTTTGTTTAATTTACACATTGGACCATAGGAAAAATGACACTACAGCTACAGAGGTGACCGTCTGATAGCCCAGCTCGACTATCCATCTCTACTGAAGACCCTTTCAGCTTTTTGAAAGTTGGGTGGAGGACATCATCTCTGAAAATAGGGTCCCACAGCTGCACCCCATCAGTGTGAGCAGGAATCTTAGGACTCTTAGAAGAGTCAATGCTCTGAGACCATGGGGGGCGCTTAGCCCCCTCTCTTCGTCACTGAGGATGATTTCATTTTTCAGGGATTAGAGAGAGTGGTCCTTGTGGTGGACTGCAGGTATGGAGAGCTGTTGTGATCGTATTAGATAGATAAGAATGATTATATGTATTGTAGAAATGTCTCCTATCATGTTCCCTAATTTTTTATTATGTCCACATCCTGGTCCCCATCTTGAACATCATAACAAACGTGCACTTTTTTGTTTAATTTACACATTGGACCATAGGAAAAATGACACTACAGCTACAGAGGTGACCGTCTGATAGCCCAGCTCGACTATCCATCTCTACTGAAGACCCTTTCAGCTTTTTGAGAGTTGGGTGGAGGACATCATCTCTGAAAATAGGGTCCCACAGCTGCACCCCATCAGTGTGAGCAGGACTCTTAGGACTCTTAGAAGAGTCAATGCTCTGAGACCATTGGGGGCACTTAGCCCCCTCTCTTCATCACTGAGGATGATTTCATTTTTCAGGGATTAGAGAGGGTGGTCCTTGTGGTGGACTGCAGGTATGGAGAGCTGTTGTCATCGTATTAGATAGATAAGAATGATTATATGTATTGTAGAAATGTCTCCTATCATGTTCCCTAATTTTTTATTATGTCCACATCCTGGTCCCCATCTTGGACATCATAACAAACGTGCACTTTTTTGTTTAATTTACACATTGGACCATAGGAAAAATGACACTACAGCTACAGAGGTGACCGTCTGATAGCCCAGCTCGACTATCCATCTCTACTGAAGACCCTTTCAGCTTTTTGAGAGTTGGGTGGAGGACATCATCTCTGAAAATAGGGTCCCACAGCTGCACCCCATCAGTGTGAGCAGGACTCTTAGGACTCTTAGAAGAGTCAATGCTCTGAGACCATTGGGGGCACTTAGCCCCCTCTCTTCATCACTGAGGATGATTTCATTTTTCAGGGATTAGAGAGGGTGGTCCTTGTGGTGGACTGCAGATATGGAGAGCTGTTATCATCGTATTAGATAGATAAGAATGATTATATGTATTGTAGAAATGTCTCCTATCATGTTCCCTAATTTTTTATTATGTCCACATCCTGGTCCCCATCTTGGACATCATAACAAACGTGCACTTTTTTGTTTAATTTACACATTGGACCATAGGAAAAATGACACTACAGCTACAGAGGTGACCGTCTGATAGCCCAGCTCGACTATCCATCTCTACTGAAGACCCTTTCAGCTTTTTGAGAGTTGGGTGGAGAACATCATCTCTGAAAATAGGGTCCCACAGCTGCACCCCATCAGTGTGAGCAGGACTCTTAGGACTCTTAGAAGAGTCAATGCTCTGAGACCATGGGGGGCGCTTAGCCCCCTCTCTTCGTCACTGAGGATGATTTCACTTTTCAGGGAATAGAGAGGGTGGTCCTTGTGGTGGACTGCAGGTATGGAGAGCTGTTGTCATCGTATTAGATAGATAAGAATGATTATATGTATTGTAGAAATGTCTCCTATCATGTTCCCTATTTTTTTATTATGTCCACATCCTGGTCCCTATCTTGGAAATCATAACAAACGTGCACTTTTTTGTTTAATTTACACATTGGACCATAGGAAAAATGACACTACAGCTACAGAGGTGACCGTCTGATAGCCCAGCTCGACTATCCATCTCTACTGAAGACCCTTTCAGCTTTTTGAAAGTTGGGTGGAGGACATCATCTCTGAAAATAGGGTCCCACAGCTGCACCCCATCAGTGTGAGCAGGAATCTTAGGACTCTTAGAAGAGTCAATGCTCTGAGACCATGGGGGGCGCTTAGCCCCCTCTCTTCGTCACTGAGGATGATTTCATTTTTCAGGGATTAGAGAGAGTGGTCCTTGTGGTGGACTGCAGGTATGGAGAGCTGTTGTGATCGTATTAGATAGATAAGAATGATTATATGTATTGTAGAAATGTCTCCTATCATGTTCCCTAATTTTTTATTATGTCCACATCCTGGTCCCCATCTTGAACATCATAACAAACGTGCACTTTTTTGTTTAATTTACACATTGGACCATAGGAAAAATGACACTACAGCTACAGAGGTGACCGTCTGATAGCCCAGCTCGACTATCCATCTCTACTGAAGACCCTTTCAGCTTTTTGAGAGTTGGGTGGAGGACATCATCTCTGAAAATAGGGTCCCACAGCTGCACCCCATCAGTGTGAGCAGGACTCTTAGGACTCTTAGAAGAGTCAATGCTCTGAGACCATTGGGGGCACTTAGCCCCCTCTCTTCATCACTGAGGATGATTTCATTTTTCAGGGATTAGAGAGGGTGGTCCTTGTGGTGGACTGCAGGTATGGAGAGCTGTTGTCATCGTATTAGATAGATAAGAATGATTATATGTATTGTAGAAATGTCTCCTATCATGTTCCCTAATTTTTTATTATGTCCACATCCTGGTCCCCATCTTGGACATCATAACAAACGTGCACTTTTTTGTTTAATTTACACATTGGACCATAGGAAAAATGACACTACAGCTACAGAGGTGACCGTCTGATAGCCCAGCTCGACTATCCATCTCTACTGAAGACCCTTTCAGCTTTTTGAGAGTTGGGTGGAGGACATCATCTCTGAAAATAGGGTCCCACAGCTGCACCCCATCAGTGTGAGCAGGACTCTTAGGACTCTTAGAAGAGTCAATGCTCTGAGACTATTGGGGGCACTTAGCCCCCTCTCTTCATCACTGAGGATGATTTCGTTTTTCAGGGATTAGAGAGGGTGGTCCTTGTGGTGGACTGCAGATATGGAGAGCTGTTATCATCGTATTAGATAGATAAGAATGATTATATGTATTGTAGAAATGTCTCCTATCATGTTCCCTAATTTTTTATTATGTCCACATCCTGGTCCCCATCTTGGACATTATAACAAACGTGCACTTTTTTGTTTAATTTACACATTGGACCATAGGAAAAATGACACTACAGCTACAGAGGTGACCGTCTGATAGCCCAGCTCGACTATCCATCTCTGCTGAAGACCCTTTCAGCTTTTTGAGAGTTGGGTGGAGGACATCATCTCTTAAAATAGGGTCCCACAGCTGCACCCCATCAGTGTAAGCAGGACTCTTAGGACTCTTAGAAGAGTCAATGCTCTAAAACCATTGGGGGCACTTAGCCCCCTCTCTTCATCACTGAGGATGATTTCATTTTTCAGGGATTAGAGAGGGTGGTCCTTGTGGTGGACTGCAGATATGGAGAGCTTTTATCATCGTATTAGATAGATAAGAATGAATATATGTATTGTAGAAATGTCTCCTATCATGTTCCCTAATTTTTTATTATGTCCACATCCTGGTCCCCATCTTGGACATCATAACAAACGTGCACTTTTTTGTTTAATTTACACATTGGACCATAGGAAAAATGACACTACAGCTACAGAGGTGACCGTCTGATAGCCCAGCTCGACTATCCATCTCTACTGAAGACCCTTTCAGCTTTTTGAGAGTTGGGTGGAGGACATCATCTCTGAAAATAGGGTCCCACAGCTGCACCCCATCAGTGTGAGCAGGACTCTTAGGACTCTTAGAAGAGTCAATGCTCTGAGACCATGGGGGGCGCTTAGCCCCCTCTCTTCGTCACTGAGGATGATTTCATTTTTCAGGGATTAGAGAGGGTGGTCCTTGTGGTGGACTGCAGGTATGGAGAGCTGTTGTCATCGTATTAAATAGATAAGAATGATTATATGTATTGTAGAAATGTCTCCTATCATGTTCCCTAATTTTTTATTATGTCCACATCCTGGTCCCCATCTTGGACATCATAACAAACGTGCACTTTTTTGTTTAATTTACACATTGGACCATAGGAAAAATGACACTACAGCTACAGAGGTGACCGTCTGATTGCCCAGCTCGACTATCCATCTCTACTGAAGACCCTTTCAGCTTTTTGAGAGTTGGGTGGAGAACATCATCTCTGAAAATAGGGTCCCACAGCTGCACCCCATCAGTGTGAGCAGGACTCTTAGGACTCTTAGAAGAGTCAATGCTCTGAGACCATGGGGGGCGCTTAGCCCCCTCTCTTCGTGTGAAGCCCCACAGATGCTGCTGTGTCGGTGCATTACCTTCAGGGACTCCACTCGGCTGTATCGGGTCACAGGTAGGAGATCTTCTCTGTAGTCGTGACGCCACTCTCAGATTTGCGGTCAGTGAGGACCGCCACTGCAGGTTAAGGGCTGCCTGGGGCTGATGGTGGGTGCAGTCGGATGTAGTGGCCTCCTGAGAGTGAGGCAAGCCCCAGGGCCCTGTGTAGATGTGGTAGTACCACAAGGCGCAGAATAACTCCACACAGGCAGGATGTCTTTCAGGGTTTTTTACTCACTTCAGGTGGCAGGGTGAGTAACCCGGGCGTAGCTGGGATGAACCAGGCAGGAACCAGGTATCCTTCAGGCTGACTTTATGAGGGTGACTACTGACTCGCCTTCCTTAGCCCTTGGTGGTTTGGGGTGACCCCGACTTTGAGTCCCTATGGGGGTCACCCAGGGAAGATGCTGCAGCCTCTCTCCCCTTCGTTCGCCGTTTGCTTGTTCCCCGGACCAGGTCACTCCAGCTGCTTGCCTCCTGAGACCTATGGGCCCTAACTGTGGTTACGTGGCTGCGGCTTTTGTGGTATTGTGGTGTGGGCTTTGAGAGCCCCACACCGGCAGGTTTAGCAGGGAAAGGTGAATCTATCCTCGCTTCGGGATCTGCCGCCCGTTTGGGCCTGGTTCTCCCTAGCAGTCTCCTTACTTCCCACTCCGCTGTCCTCTAGCTGAAGCTGGATTTCGGGTAGCCCTCCTAGGTGACCGTTCTCCCCCGTCTGTAGCCACTGCGCGGGCGCTGTTAGACAGCAAAAACCCCACAGGTCTGCTCCTTACTGAGCCCTCTGGAGTTCTCCTCTAACTGACTCACTGCTCCTCCTCTCCTGTTCTTGCCTACGCCACCTAGCAACCAGACTCTCTTACCACACCCCTTGAGAGGAGATGGAGGCCGTGCTCATGCTTCGCCCCCTCCTGGGATCCCCAGGGGTCCTCTCATAGGTACATGTGTGAGACCTGGTCACTATGCGCCTGTGTTCCACACCCCGGTCAGCCTTCTGGATTACCTGTATTGTACTGTCCCCAGCATGGGTGCAGTACTCAGTGGTGCCTGACCAGGTCAGGGGCGCCACATTCCCCCTTAGTTATCACCAGCACGTCCTCGGGCTGCAAGACAACATTTTAAATGCATAAAACATTAAAACATGGTAAAACATTTTAAGATCACCAGGTATCAGACATCACCAACCTCCACCCACAAGTCCGTTAACCCACCCAAAACCCTCTCACGTTGGCCGCGCCTTCAGCCACTTCTGGCAGGATGTAGAGGCGGCTTTCATGGGCTGGTGGTTTCAGGGTATACCCGGCCTGGTGGATCCGCGCCTTCAGCCTCTTCTGGCAGGATGTAGAGGCGGCCTCCACAGTTGGTGCTGACCAGGTACCCTCTTTGTGGTGGTGAGCCAAGGCCCCATAAACAGGCGTGCTCTCTCTGGTTGCAGGTGAGCCAAGGCCCTATATACGGACGTGCTCCCTGGTTGCAGACGAGCCAAGCCCCTAAACAGGCTGGCTCTGGTGGTGGTGCCTCTGGTGTAACTATTTACACTGCGAGAGTTTGTGGCTATAGCCAGTTCATAGCCTTAAGGTTTATTTCTCACAATAGTTTTTGTGGGCACAGGCTTGAACTTGAGAACGTTGCAAACAAACTGGTCAAAACTTTTCAAAACTTCAACTGGTAACTTCTTTCTTTACTTTACGTTACTCCTCTTTACCAGGGCTTGAGCCTGTATGGCGGCGGCACCTGCTGCTTTCCTGCTCTCTGTCGTCGTCGGTGGTTGTCTCATCCGTAGGTTCTTTTTCTCTGCTTTCTCTATCTTCATCTGTTTCTCTATCTCTGTCTTTCCTTTCTTCTTCTTTAGGACATGGTGCAACATCCAGTGCATACCATCCTCTTTCTCCTTGATGCATGGTAAATTGTACGGAGTCTCCCATCCTCAGGTTTCTTCCCGGATGTCCTCTGGGCAGGTTGGCGCTGACGTCTCTCCTATTGACAAAAATGCCTTCTTTCATTCCTGGTGCGACTATAAAGCCATATCCGCTCTTCAAGTTAAAGTCCTCTACAACTCCTCTACAAAGGGGTCCTCTGACCTGGGCTTTGGCTCTTCTCAGGAATCGTTTCTCTTGTAGGTCTCTGGCCGTTATTTCTCTCTGCTCTGGGGATGGCGGTGCAGGGAAAGCCTGGGTTCTGCTATGACGCCGTGTCTTGCGGGCTGGATGCTGCTGGGTGCAGCTTACAAGCTCCCAGGTGAGGCTTTGGGGCAGGTCTTCTTCAGCAGACGGTGTCAGGTCTTCTTCATCCCAGCGGGAATATGGTAACATCTCCGGCTCTGGGTATGGATCCACTGCTGTTGGCTCCTGAGTCAGCTCCTCAGCTTCCTGGCCTCCTCTCCCCCTTAGTTCTTCTTGGCACTCCTTTGGTGGCAGTGCTGGGGATGGACTTTCTTCAGCAGGCCCAGGCGGGGGACTCTTTGGCGTAGTTGCTGCAGGGGTTGCCGGCATCCTTCTGGGGGTGTGCGGAGGGAGCACGTACTGGTCCACCAACCATTGTGGAAACTTAGCCTCCATGTCAGCCTTCAGCCTCCAGTATTCGGGGTCATCCCCCAGCATGGGCTTCCTATCAAGGACCTCCGTGGCCTGGGGAGTAGTGTCTGCTCTGGCCTTGCAGGCCGGGGTAAATGACGAGGTAGACTTTTCTTGGCGGGCCGCGCCTGGCATGGCGGCGGCCTGGTCTTGGCGGGCCGCGCCTGGCATGGCGGCGGCCTGGTCTTGGCGGGCCGCGCCCGGCATGGCGGCGGCCTGGTCTTGGCGGGCCGCGCCCGGCATGGCGGCGGCCTGGTCTTGGCGGGCCGCGCCCGGCATGGCGGCGGCCTGGATCAGCGTCGCAGCTGCGATGGGATCTTTGCAGGCTGGGCTGGGCGTCGTTGCAGCGATCGGGGCTTGGCGGGCCGAGCAGGGCATCGCTGCGGCGGCCTGGGCTGGGCGGGCCGCGGTGGCAGCCGGTTCTTTGCGGGCCGGGCAGGGCATCGCTGCAGGGACCGGGTCTTGGTGGGCCGAGCAGGGCATCGCTGCGGCGGCCTGGGCTGGGCGGGCCGCACCGGACGTGGCTGCGGCCTGGATCAGCGTCGCCGCACCGGGCGCCTCTGCGGGGACCGCGGACGTGGCAGCAGGGGTCGGGGCACTTGCGCTGGCCGGGGCATCACTCGACTCACCCATCTGTGGCAGCATCGGGGTCTGCGTCGTCGCCGTCCTGTCTGGCACTCGGCGCGCGGCCCTCCTTTCATAGGCCCGAACCGCCGCGGTCATCTCCAGCAGTTCCATTCGTTCTTCCCGAATCTGCTCCACAACCCGGGTCTCCAGTCGATCGCAGAACTGGGCCAGCTCCCGATACCACCAGGCAGCGGAGCCTGGTTCTGGGTTCCTGCGGTCAGACGCCATTTCTTCTGCGCCCTCTTCTGCACGATCTCCCAGCAGTGGACTCGTCGCTGCCTCCAGTAGCAAACTGTTCAGTTTCTGCTCTGCCTCTTTCAGCAGCTCCTCTCCCAGCAGCAGGCTTGTGGCTCCCTTTCTGTCCCGACGTCTCTGGACGCCTCCGCTCTCATCGCTGGCGAGGTCAGAACTCTGCAGGGGATCTCTGGGTAGCCACACCTCTTCGTGGGCGGTAACTTCTTCCAGCGCGGGCTGCTGTTGTTTTTCAGCGCGCTTTTCATGGTGGCAATATGGCGGCGCTTCCAATTTTTCAAGCGGACCGCCCAGGCACATGGTCACCTGTCTGAACAGGTCTAGTCCTTATCCTGTTCGTGACGCCAGATGTGAAGCCCCACAGATGCTGCTGTGTCGGTGCATTACCTTCAGGGACTCCACTCGGCTGTATCGGGTCACAGGTAGGAGATCTTCTCTGTAGTCGTGACGCCACTCTCAGATTTGCGGTCAGTGAGGACCGCCACTGCAGGTTAAGGGCTGCCTGGGGCTGATGGTGGGTGCAGTCGGATGTAGTGGCCTCCTGAGAGTGAGGCAAGCCCCAGGGCCCTGTGTAGATGTGGTAGTACCACAAGGCGCAGAATAACTCCACACAGGCAGGATGTCTTTCAGGGTTTTTTACTCACTTCAGGTGGCAGGGTGAGTAACCCGGGCGTAGCTGGGATGAACCAGGCAGGAACCAGGTATCCTTCAGGCTGACTTTATGAGGGTGACTACTGACTCGCCTTCCTTAGCCCTTGGTGGTTTGGGGTGACCCCGACTTTGAGTCCCTATGGGGGTCACCCAGGGAAGATGCTGCAGCCTCTCTCCCCTTCGTTCGCCGTTTGCTTGTTCCCCGGACCAGGTCACTCCAGCTGCTTGCCTCCTGAGACCTATGGGCCCTAACTGTGGTTACGTGGCTGCGGCTTTTGTGGTATTGTGGTGTGGGCTTTGAGAGCCCCACACCGGCAGGTTTAGCAGGGAAAGGTGAATCTATCCTCGCTTCGGGATCTGCCGCCCGTTTGGGCCTGGTTCTCCCTAGCAGTCTCCTTACTTCCCACTCCGCTGTCCTCTAGCTGAAGCTGGATTTCGGGTAGCCCTCCTAGGTGACCGTTCTCCCCCGTCTGTAGCCACTGCGCGGGCGCTGTTAGACAGCAAAAAACCCACAGGTCTGCTCCTTACTGAGCCCTCTGGAGTTCTCCTCTAACTGACTCACTGCTCCTCCTCTCCTGTTCTTGCCTACGCCACCTAGCAACCAGACTCTCTTACCACACCCCTTGAGAGGAGATGGAGGCTGTGCTCATGCTTCGCCCCCTCCTGGGATCCCCAGGGGTCCTCTCATAGGTACATGTGTGAGACCTGGTCACTATGCGCCTGTGTTCCACACCCCGGTCAGCCTTCTGGATTACCTGTATTGTACTGTCCCCAGCATGGGTGCAGTACTCAGTGGTGCCTGACCAGGTCAGGGGCGCCACATTCGTCACTGAGGATGATTTCACTTTTCAGGGAATAGAGAGGGTGGTCCTTGTGGTGGACTGCAGGTATGGAGAGCTGTTGTCATCGTATTAGATAGATAAGAATGATTATATGTATTGTAGAAATGTCTCCTATCATGTTCCCTATTTTTTTATTATGTCCACATCCTGGTCCCCATCTTGGAAATCATAACAAACGTGCACTTTTTTGTTTAATTTACACATTGGACCATAGGAAAAATGACACTACAGCTACAGAGGTGACCGTCTGATAGCCCAGCTCGACTATCCATCTCTACTGAAGACCCTTTCAGCTTTTTGAGAGTTGGGTGGAGGACATCATCTCTGAAAATAGGGTCCCACAGCTGCACCCCATCAGTGTGAGCAGGAATCTTAGGACTCTTAGAAGAGTCAATGCTCTGAGACCATGGGGGGCGCTTAGCCCCCTCTCTTCGTCACTGAGGATGATTTCATTTTTCAGGAATTAGAGAGAGTGGTCCTTGTGGTGGACTGCAGGTATGGAGAGCTGTTGTGATCGTATTAGATAGATAAGAATGATTATATGTATTGTAGAAATGTCTCCTATCATGTTCCCTAATTTTTTATTATGTCCACATCCTGGTCCCCATCTTGAACATCATAACAAACGTGCACTTTTTTGTTTAATTTACACATTGGACCATAGGAAAAATGACACTACAGCTACAGAGGTGACCGTCTGATAGCCCAGCTCGACTATCCATCTCTACTGAAGACCCTTTCAGCTTTTTGAGAGTTGGGTGGAGGACATCATCTCTGAAAATAGGGTCCCACAGCTGCACCCCATCAGTGTGAGCAGGACTCTTAGGACTCTTAGAAGAGTCAATGCTCTGAGACCATTGGGGGCACTTAGCCCCCTCTCTTCATCACTGAGGATGATTTCATTTTTCAGGGATTAGAGAGGGTGGTCCTTGTGGTGGACTGCAGGTATGGAGAGCTGTTGTCATCGTATTAGATAGATAAGAATGATTATATGTATTGTAGAAATGTCTCCTATCATGTTCCCTAATTTTTTATTATGTCCACATCCTGGTCCCCATCTTGGACATCATAACAAACGTGCACTTTTTTGTTTAATTTACACATTGGACCATAGGAAAAATGACACTACAGCTACAGAGGTGACCGTCTGATAGCCCAGCTCGACTATCCATCTCTACTGAAGACCCTTTCAGCTTTTTGAGAGTTGGGTGGAGGACATCATCTCTGAAAATAGGGTCCCACAGCTGCACCCCATCAGTGTGAGCAGGACTCTTAGGACTCTTAGAAGAGTCAATGCTCTGAGACCATGGGGGGCGCTTAGCCCCCACTCTTCGTCACTGAGGATGATTTCATTTTTCAGGGATTAGAGAGGGTGGTCCTTGTGGTGGACTGCAGGTATGGAGAGCTGTTGTCATCGTATTAAATAGATAAGAATGATTATATGTATTGTAGAAATGTCTCCTATCATGTTCCCTAATTTTTTATTATGTCCACATCCTGGTCCCCATCTTGGACATCATAACAAACGTGCACTTTTTTGTTTAATTTACACATTGGACCATAGGAAAAATGACACTACAGCTACAGAGGTGACCGTCTGATAGCCCAGCTCGACTATCCATCTCTACTGAAGACCCTTTCAGCTTTTTGAGAGTTGGGTAGAGAACATCATCTCTGAAAATAGGGTCCCACAGCTGCACCCCATCAGTGTGAGCAGGACTCTTAGGACTCTTAGAAGAGTCAATGCTCTGAGACCATGGGGGGCGCTTAGCCCCCTCTCTTCGTCACTGAGGATGATTTCACTTTTCAGGTAATAGAGAGGGTGGTCCTTGTGGTGGACTGCAGGTATGGAGAGCTGTTGTCATCGTATTAGATAGATAAGAATGATTATATGTATTGTAGAAATGTCTCCTATCATGTTCCCTATTTTTTTATTATGTCCACATCCTGGTCCCCATCTTGGAAATCATAACAAACGTGCACTTTTTTGTTTAATTTACACATTGGACCATAGGAAAAATGACACTACAGCTACAGAGGTGACCGTCTGATAGCCCAGCTCGACTATCCATCTCTACTGAAGACCCTTTCAGCTTTTTGAGAGTTGGGTGGAGGACATCATCTCTGAAAATAGGGTCCCACAGCTGCACCCCATCAGTGTGAGCAGGAATCTTAGGACTCTTAGAAGAGTCAATGCTCTGAGACCATGGGGGGCGCTTAGCCCCCTCTCTTCGTCACTGAGGATGATTTAATTTTTCAGGGATTAGAGAGAGTGGTCCTTGTGGTGGACTGCAGGTATGGAGAGCTGTTGTGATCGTATTAGATAGATAAGAATGATTATATGTATTGTAGAAATGTCTCCTATCATGTTCCCTAATTTCTTATTATGTCCACATCCTGGTCCCCATCTTGGACATCATAACAAACGTGCACTTCTTTGTTTAATTTACACATTGGACCATAGGAAAAATGACACTACAGCTACAGAGGTGACCGTCTGATAGCCCAGCTCGACTATCCATCTCTACTGAAGACCCTTTCAGCTTTTTGAGAGTTGGGTGGAGGACATCATCTCTGAAAATAGGGTCCCACAGCTTCACCCCATCAGTGTGAGCAGGACTCTTAGGACTCTTAGAAGAGTCAATGCTCTGGTACCATGGGGGGCGCTTGGCCCCCTCTCTTCGTCACTGAGGATGATTTCATTTTTCAGGGATTAGAGAGGGTGGTCCTTGTGGTGGACTGCAGGTATGGAGAGCTGTTGTCATCGTATTAGATAGATAAGAATGATTATATGTATTGTAGAAATGTCTCCTATCATGTTCCCTAATTTTTTATTATGTCCACATCCTGGTCCCCATCTTGGACATCATAACAAACGTGCACTTTTTTGTTTAATTTACACATTGGACCATAGGAAAAATGACACTACAGCTACAGAGGTGACCGTCTGATAGCCCAGCTCGACTATCCATCTCTACTGAAGACCCTTTCAGCTTTTTGAGAGTTGGGTGGAGGACATCATCTCTGAAAATAGGGTCCCACAGCTGCACCCCATCAGTGTGAGCAGGACTCTTAGGACTCTTAGAAGAGTTAATGCTCTGAGACCATGGGGGCGCTTAGCCCCCTCTCTTCGTCACTGAGGATGATTTCATTTTTCAGGGATTAGAGAGGGTGGTCCTTGTGGTGGACTGCAGGTATGGAGAGCTGTTGTCATCGTATTAGATAGATAAGAATGATTATATGTATTGTAGAAATGTCTCCTATCATGTTCCCTAATTTTTTATTATGTCCACATCCTGGTCCCCATCTTGAACATCATAACAAACGTGCACTTTTTTGTTTAATTTACACATTGGACCATAGGAAAAATGACACTACAGCTACAGAGGTGACCGTCTGATAGCCCAGCTCGACTATCCATCTCTACTGAAGACCCTTTCAGCTTTTTGAGAGTTGGGTGGAGGACATCATCTCTGAAAATAGGGTCCCACAGCTTCACCCCATCAGTGTGAGCAGGACTCTTAGGACTCTTAGAAGAGTCAATGCTCTGAGACCATTGGGGGCACTTAGCCCCCTCTCTTCGTCACTGAGGATGATTTCATTTTTCAGGGATTAGAGAGGGTGGTCCTTGTGGTGGACTGCAGGTATGGAGAGCTGTTGTCATCGTATTAGATAGATAAGAATGATTATATGTATTGTAGAAATGTCTCCTATCATGTTCCCTAATTTCTTATTATGTCCACATCCTGGTCCCCATCTTGGACATCATAACAAACGTGCACTTTTTTGTTTAATTTACACATTGGACCATAGGAAAAATGACACTACAGCTACAGAGGTGACCGTCTGATAGCCCAGCTCGACTATCCATCTCTACTGAAGACCCTTTCAGCTTTTTGAGAGTCGGGTGGAGGACATCATCTCTGAAAATAGGGTCCCACAGCTTCACCCCATCAGTGTGAGCAGGACTCTTAGGACTCTTAGAAGAGTCAATGCTCTGGTACCATGGGGGGCGCTTGGCCCCCTCTCTTCGTCACTGAGGATGATTTCATTTTTCAGGGATTAGAGAGGGTGGTCCTTGTGGTGGACTGCAGGTATGGAGAGCTGTTGTCATCGTATTAGATAGATAAGAATGATTATATGTATTGTAGAAATGTCTCCTATCATGTTCCCTAATTTTTTATTATGTCCACATCCTGGTCCCCATCTTGGACATCATAACAAACGTGCACTTTTTTGTTTAATTTACACATTGGACCATAGGAAAAATGACACTACAGCTACAGAGGTGACCGTCTGATAGCCTAGCTCGACTATCCATCTCTACTGAAGACCCTTTCAGCTTTTTGAGAGTTGGGTGGAGGACATCATCTCTGAAAATAGGGTCCCACAGCTGCACCCCATCAGTGTGAGCAGGACTCTTAGGACTCTTAGAAGAGTCAATGCTCTGAGACCATTGGGGGCACTTAGCCCCCTCTCTTCGTCACTGAGGATGATTTCATTTTTCAGGGATTAGAGAGGGTGGTCCTTGTGGTGGACTGCAGGTATGGAGAGCTGTTGTCATCGTATTAGATAGATAAGAATGATTATATGTATTGTAGAAATGTCTCCTATCATGTTCCCTAATTTTTTATTATGTCCACATCCTGGTCCCCATCTTGGACATCATAACAAACGTGCACTTTTTTGTTTAATTTACACATTGGACCATAGGAAAAATGACACTACAGCTACATAGGTGACCGTCTGATAGCCCAGCTCGACTATCCATCTCTACTGAAGACCCTTTCAGCTTTTTGAGAGTCGGGTGGAGGACATCATCTCTGAAAATAGGGTCCCACAGCTTCACCCCATCAGTGTGAGCAGGACTCTTAGGACTCTTAGAAGAGTCAATGCTCTGGTACCATGGGGGGCGCTTGGCCCCCTCTCTTCGTCACTGAGGATGATTTCATTTTTCAGGGATTAGAGAGGGTGGTCCTTGTGGTGGACTGCAGGTATGGAGAGCTGTTGTCATCGTATTAGATAGATAAGAATGATTATATGTATTGTAGAAATGTCTCCTATCATGTTCCCTAATTTTTTATTATGTCCACATCCTGGTCCCCATCTTGGACATCATAACAAACGTGCACTTTTTTGTTTAATTTACACATTGGACCATAGGAAAAATGACACTACAGCTACAGAGGTGACCGTCTGATAGCCCAGCTCGACTATCCATCTCTACTGAAGACCCTTTCAGCTTTTTGAGAGTTGGGTGGAGGACATCATCTCTGAAAATAGGGTCCCACAGCTGCACCCCATCAGTGTGAGCAGGACTCTTAGGACTCTTAGAAGAGTCAATGCTCTGAGACCATTGGGGGCACTTAGCCCCCTCTCTTCGTCACTGAGGATGATTTCATTTTTCAGGGATTAGAGAGGGTGGTCCTTGTGGTGGACTGCAGGTATGGAGAGCTGTTATCGTATTAGATAGATAAGAATGATTATATGTATTGTAGAAATGTCTCCTATCATGTTCCCTAATTTTTTATTATGTCCACATCCTGGTCCCCATCTTGGACATCATAACAAACGTGCACTTTTTTGTTTAATTTACACATTGGACCATAGGAAAAATGACACTACAGCTACAGAGGTGACCGTCTGATAGCCCAGCTCGACAATCCATCTCTACTGAAGACCCTTTCAGCTTTTTGAGAGTTGGGTGGAGGACATCATCTCTGAAAATAGGGTCCCACAGCTGCACCCCATCAGTGTGAGCAGGACTCTTAGGACTCTTAGAAGAGTCAATGCTCTGAGACCATGGGGGGCGTTTAGCCCCCTCTCTTCGTCACTAAGGATGATTTCATTTTTCAGGGATTAGAGAGGGTGGTCCTTGTGGTGGACTGCAGGTATGGAGAGCTGTTGTCATCGTATTAAATAGATAAGAATGATTATATGTATTGTAGAAATGTCTCCTATCATGTTCCCTAATTTTTTATTATGTCCACATCCTGGTCCCCATCTTGGACATCATAACAAACGTGCACTTTTTTGTTTAATTTACACATTGGACCATAGGAAAAATGACACTACAGGTACAGAGGTGACCGTCTGATAGCCCAGCTCGACTATCCATCTCTACTGAAGACCCTTTCAGCTTTTTGAGAGTTTGGTGGAGAACATCATCTCTGAAAATAGGGTCCCACAGCTGCACCCCATCAGTGTGAGCAGGACTCTTAGGACTCTTAGAAGAGTCAATGCTCTGAGACCATGGGGGGCGCTTAGCCCCCTCTCTTCGTCACTGAGGATGATTTCACTTTTCAGGGAATAGAGAGGGTGGTCCTTGTGGTGGACTGCAGGTATGGAGAGCTGTTGTCATCGTATTAGATAGATAAGAATGATTATATGTATTGTAGAAATGTCTCCTATCATGTTCCCTATTTTTTTATTATGTCCACATCCTGGTCCCCATCTTGGAAATCATAACAAACGTGCACTTTTTTGTTTAATTTACACATTGGACCATAGGAAAAATGACACTACAGCTACAGAGGTGACCGTCTGATAGCCCAGCTCGACTATCCATCTCTACTGAAGACCCTTTCAGCTTTTTGAGAGTTGGGTGGAGGACATCATCTCTGAAAATAGGGTCCCACAGCTGCACCCCATCAGTGTGAGCAGGACTCTTAGGACTCTTAGATGAGTCAATGTTTTGAGACCATGGGGTGCGCTTAGCCCCCTCTCTTCGTCACTGAGGATGATTTCATTTTTCAGGGATTAGAGAGGGTGGTCCTTGTGGTGGACTGCAGGTATGGAGAGCTGTTGTCATCATTTTAAATAGATAAGAATGATTATATGTATTGTAGAAATGTCTCCTATCATGTTCCCTAATTTTTTATTATGTCCACATCCTGGTCCCCATCTTGGACATCATAACAAACGTGCACTTTTTTGTTTAATTTACACATTGGACCATAGGAAAAATGACACTACAGGTACAGAGGTGACCGTCTGATAGCCCAGCTCGACTATCCATCTCTACTGAAGACCCTTTCAGCTTTTTGAGAGTTTGGTGGAGAACATCATCTCTGAAAATAGGGTCCCACAGCTGCACCCCATCAGTGTGAGCAGGACTCTTAGGACTCTTAGAAGAGTCAATGCTCTGAGACCATGGGGGGCGCTTAGCCCCCTCTCTTCGTCACTGAGGATGATTTCACTTTTCAGGGAATAGAGAGGGTGGTCCTTGTGGTGGACTGAAGGTATGGAGAGCTGTTGTCATCGTATTAGATAGATAAGAATGATTATATGTATTGTAGAAATGTCTCCTATCATGTTCCCTATTTTTTTATTATGTCCACATCCTGGTCCCCATCTTGGAAATCATAACAAACGTGCACTTTTTTGTTTAATTTACACATTGGACCATAGGAAAAATGACACTACAGCTACAGAGGTGACCGTCTGATAGCCCAGCTCGACTATCCATCTCTACAGAAGACCCTTTCAGCTTTTTGAGAGTTGGGTGGAGGACATCATCTCTGAAAATAGGGTCCCACAGCTGCACCCCATCAGTGTGAGCAGGACTCTTAGGACTCTTAGAAGAGTCAATGATCTGAGACCATGGGGGGCGCTTAGCCCCCTCTCTTCGTCACTGAGGATGATTTCATTTTTCAGGGATTAGAGAGAGTGGTCCTTGTGGTGGACTGCAGGAATGGAGAGCTGTTGTGATCGTATTAGATAGATAAGAATGATTATATGTATTGTAGAAATGTCTCCTATCATGTTCCCTAATTTTTTATTATGTCCACATCCTGGTCCCCATCTTGGACATCATAACAAACGTGCACTTTTTTGTTTAATTTACACATTGGACCATAGGAAAAATGACACTACAGCTACAGAGGTGACCGTCTGATAGCCCAGCTCGACTATCCATCTCTACTGAAGACCCTTTCAGCTTTTTGAGAGTTGGGTGGAGGACATCATCTCTTAAAATAGGGTCCCACAGCTGCACCCCATCAGTGTAAGCAGGACTCTTAGGACTCTTAGAAGAGTCAATGCTCTAAAACCATGGGGGGCGCCAAACAAAACTTTTAGTAGGTTTCTACTTATTTTATTAAATATTATCTCCACCAAACAGGACAAGCTTGCATCTGTTATAGTTTTGGAGAAAAATGTGATCATTTCATGTATGCGCGAAATGCCTTAAAAATGGCTTTAAAATAGTTTTGAAGCATGGAGACGATTATCTCGGGATTGCAAGATAACCAAACAAAACTTTTAGTGGATTTCTACATATTTTATTAAATATCATCTCTACCAAACAGGACAAGCTTGCATCTGTTTTAGTTTTGAAGAAAAATGTGATCATTTCATTTATGCGTGAAATGCCTTCAAAATGGCTTTTAAATGGATTTGAAGCATGGAGACGATTATCTCGGGATTGCAATATAACCAAACAAAACTTTTAGTGGATTTCTACTTATTTTATTAAATATTATCCCCTCCAAACAGGACGAGCTTCCATCTGTTATAGTTTTGGAGAAAAATGTGATCATTTCATTTATGCGCGAAATGCCTTAAAAATGGCTTTAAAATGGATTTGGAGCATGGAGACGATTATCTCGGGATTGCAAGATAACCAAACAAAACTTTTAGTGGATTTCTACTTATTTTATTAAATATTATCCCCACCAAACAGGACAAGCTTGCATCTGTTATAGTTTTGGAGAAAAATGTGATCATTTCATTTATGCGCACAATGCCTTTGAAATGGCTTTAAAATAGATTTGGAGCATGGAGACGATTATCTCGGGATTGCAAGATAACCAAACAAAACTTTTAGTGGATTTCTACTTATTTTACCAAATATCATCTCCACCAAACAGGACAAGCTTGCATGTGTTATAGTTTTGGAGAAAAATGTGATCATTTCATTTATGCGCAAAATGCCTTTGAAATGGCTTTAAAATGGATTTGGAGCATGGAGACGATTATCTCAGGATGGCAATATAAACAAACAAAACTTTTAGTAGATTTCTACTTATTTTATTAAATATTATCTCCACCAAACAGGACAAGCTTGCATCTGTTATAGTTTTGGAGAAAAATGTGATCATTTCATTTATGCGCGAAATGCCTTAAAAATGGCTTTAAAATGGATTTGGAGCATGGAGACGATTATCTTGGGATTGCAAGATAACCAAACAAAACTTTTAGTGGATTTCTACTTATTTTATTAAATATCATCTCCACCAAACAGGACAAGCTTGCATGTGTTATAGTTTTGGAGAAAAATATGATCATTTCATTTATGCGTGAAATGCCTTTGAAATGGCTTTAAAATGGATTTGGAGCATGGAGACGATTATCTCAGGATTGCAATATAAACAAACAAAACTTTTAGTAGGTTTCTACTTATTTTATTAAATATTATCTCCACCAAACAGGACAAGCTTGCATCTGTTATAGTTTTGGAGAAAAATGTGATCATTTCATTTATGCGCGAAATGCCCTTAGGACTCTTAGAAGAGTTAATGCTCTGAGACCATGGGGGCGCTTAGCCCCCTCTCTTCGTCACTGAGGATGATTTCATTTTTCAGGGATTAGAGAGGGTGGTCCTTGTGGTGGACTGCAGGTATGGAGAGCTGTTGTCATCGTATTAGATAGATAAGAATGATTATATGTATTGTAGAAATGTCTCCTATCATGTTCCCTAATTTTTTATTATGTCCACATCCTGGTCCCCATCTTGGACATCATAACAAACGTGCACTTTTTTGTTTAATTTACACATTGGACCATAGGAAAAATGACACTACAGCTACAGAGGTGACCGTCTGATAGCCCAGCTCGACTATCCATCTCTACTGAAGACATTTCTACAATACATATAATCATTCTTATCTATCTAATACGATCACAACAGCTCTCCATACCTGCAGTCCACCACAAGGACCACTCTCTCTAATCCCTGAAAAATGAAATCATCCTCAGTGACGAAGAGAGGGGGCTAAGCGCCCCCCATGGTCTCAGAGCATTGACTCTTCTAAGAGTCCTAAGATTCCTGCTCACTCTGATGGGGTGCAGCTGTGGGACCCTATTTTCAGAGATGATGTCCTCCACCCAACTCTCAAAAAGCTGAAAGGGTCTTCAGTAGAGATGGATAGTCGAGCTGGGCTATCAGACGGTCACCTCTGTAGCTGTAGTGTCATTTTTCCTATGGTCCAATTTGTAAATTAAACAAAAAAGTGCACGTTTGTTATGATTTCCAAGATGGGGACCAGGATGTGGACATAATAAAAAAATAGGGAACATGATAGGAGACATTTCTACAATACATATAATCATTCTTATCTATCTAATACGATGACAACAGCTCTCCATACCTGCAGTCCACCACAAGGACCACCCTCTCTATTCCCTAAAAAGTGAAATCATCCTCAGTGACGAGGAGAGGGGGCTAAGCGCCCCCCATGGTCTCAGAGCATTGACTCTTCTAAGAGTCCTAAGAGTCCTGCTCACACTGATGGGGTGCAGCTGTGGGACCCTATTTTCAGAGATGATGTTCTCCACCCAACTCTCAAAAAGCTGAAAGGGTCTTCAGTAGAGATGGATAGTCGAGCTGGGCTATCAGACGGTCACCTCTGTAGCTGTAGTGTCATTTTTCCTATGGTCCAATGTGTAAATTAAACAAAAAAGTGCACGTTTGTTATGATGTCCAAGATGGGGACCAGGATGTGGACATAATAAAAAATTAGGGAACATGATAGGAGACATTTCTACAATACATATAATCATTCTTATCTATTTAATACGATGACAACAGCTCTCCATACCTGCAGTCCACTACAAGGACCACCCTCTCTAATCCCTGAAAAATGAAATCATCCTCAGTGAAGAAGAGAGGGGGCTAAGCGCCCCCCATGGTCTCAGAGCATTGACTCTTCTAAGAGTCCTAAGAGTCCTGCTCACACTGATGGGGTGCAGCTGTGGGACCCTATTTTCAGAGATGATGTCCTCCACCCAACTCTCAAAAAGCTGAAAGGGTCTTCAGTAGAGATGGATAGTCGAGCTGGGCTATCAGACGGTCACCTCTGTAGCTGTAGTGTCATTTTTCCTATGGTCCAATGTGTAAATTAAACAAAAAAGTGCACGTTTGTTATGATGTCCAAGATGGGGACCAGGATGTGGACATAATAAAAAATTAGGGAACATGATAGGAGACATTTCTACAATACATATAATCATTCTTATCTATCTAATACGATGATAACAGCTCTCCATATCTGCAGTCCACCACAAGGACCACCCTCTCTAATCCCTGAAAAATGAAATCATCCTCAGTGATGAAGAGAGGGGGCTAAGTGCCCCCAATGGTCTCAGAGCATTGACTCTTCTAAGAGTCCTAAGAGTCCTGCTCACACTGATGGGGTGCAGCTGTGGGACCCTATTTTCAGAGATGATGTCCTCCACCCAACTCTCAAAAAGCTGAAAGGGTCTAAGAGTCCTAAGAGTCCTGCTCACACTGATGGGGTGCAGCTGTGGGACCCTATTTTCAGAGATGATGTCCTCCACCCAACTCTCAAAAAGCTGAAAGGGTCTTCAGTAGAGATGGATAGTCGAGCTGGGCTATCAGACGGTCACCTCTGTAGCTGTAGTTTCATTTTCCCTATGGTCCAATGTGTAAATTAAACAAAAAAGTGCACGTTTGTTATGATGTCCAAGATGGGGACCAGGATGTGGACATAATAAAAAATTAGGGAACATGATAGGAGACATTTCTACAATACATATAATCATTCTTATCTATCTAATACGATGACAACAGCTCTCCATACCTGCAGTCCACCACAAGGACCACCCTCTCTAATCCCTGAAAAATGAAATCATCCTCAGTGATGAAGAGAGGGGGCTAAGTGCCCCCAATGGTCTCAGAGCATTGACTCTTCTAAGAGTCCTAAGAGTCCTGCTCACACTGATGGGGTGCAGCTGTGGGACCCTATTTTCAGAGATGATGTCCTCCACCCAACTCTCAAAAAGCTGAAAGGGTCTTCAGTAGAGATGGATAGTCGAGCTGGGCTATCAGACGGTCACCTCTGTAGCTGTAGTGTCATTTTTCCTATGGTCCAATGTGTAAATTAAACAAAAAAGTGCACGTTTGTTATGATGTCCAAGATGGAGACCAGGATGTGGACATAATAAAAAATTAGGGAACATGATAGGAGACATTTCTACAATACATATAATCATTCTTATCTATCTAATACGATGACAACAGCTCTCCATACCTGCAGTCCACCACAAGGACCACCCTCTCTAATCCCTGAAAAATGAAATCATCCTCAGTGACGAAGAGAGGGGGCTAAGCGCCCCCATGGTCTCAGAGCATTAACTCTTCTAAGAGTCCTAAGAGTCCTGCTCACACTGATGGGGTGCAGCTGTGGGACCCTATTTTCAGAGATGATGTCCTCCACCCAACTCTCAAAAAGCTGAAAGGGTCTTCAGTAGAGATGGATAGTCGAGCTGGGCTATCAGACGGTCACCTCTGTAGCTGTAGTGTCATTTTTCCTATGGTCCAATGTGTAAATTAAACAAAAAAGTGCACGTTTGTTATGATGTCCAAGATGGGGACCAGGATGTGGACATAATAAAAAATTAGGGAACATGATAGGAGACATTTCTACAATACATATAATCATTCTTATCTATCTAATACGATGACAACAGCTCTCCATACCTGCAGTCCACCACAAGGACCACCCTCTCTAATCCCTGAAAAATGAAATCATCCTCAGGGACGAAGAGAGGGGGCTAAGCGCCCCCCATGGTTTTAGAGCATTGACTCTTCTAAGAGTCCTAAGAGTCCTGCTCACACTGATGGGGTGCAGCTGTGGGACCCTATTTTCAGAGATGATGTCCTCCACCCAACTCTCAAAAAGCTGAAAGGGTCTTCAGTAGAGATGGATAGTCGAGCTGGGCTATCAGACGGTCACCTCTGTAGCTGTAGTGTCATTTTTCCTATGGTCCAATGTGTAAATTAAACAAAAAAGTGCACGTTTGTTATGATGTCCAAGATGGGGACCAGGATGTGGACATAATAAAAAATTAGGGAACATGATAGGAGACATTTCTACAATACATATAATCATTCTTATCTATCTAATACGATGACAACAGCTCTCCATACCTGCAGTCCACCACAAGGACCACCCTCTCTAATCCCTGAAAAATGAAATCATCCTCAGGGACGAAGAGAGGGGGCTAAGCGCCCCCCATGGTTTTAGAGCATTGACTCTTCTAAGAGTCCTAAGAGTCCTGCTTACACTGATGGGGTGCAGCTGTGGGACCCTATTTTAAGAGATGATGTCCTCCACCCAACTCTCAAAAAGCTGAAAGGGTCTTCAGTAGAGATGGATAGTCGAGCTGGGCTACCAGACGGTCACCTCTGTAGCTGTAGTGTCATTTTTCCTATGGTCCAATGTGTAAATTAAACAAAAAAGTGCACGTTTGTTATGATTTCCAAGATGGGGACCAGGATGTGGACATAATAAAAAAATAGGGAACATGATAGGAGACATTTCTACAATACATATAATCATTCTTATCTATCTAATACGATGACAACAGCTCTCCATAACTGCAGTCCACCACAAGGACCACCCTCACTATTCCCTGAAAAGTGAAATCATCCTCAGTGACGAAGAGAGGGGGCTAAGCGCCCCCCATGGTCTCAAAACATTGACTCTTCTAAGAGTCCTAAGAGTCCTGCTCACACTGATGGGGTGCAGCTGTGGGACCCTATTTTCAGAGATGATGTTCTCCACCCAACTCTCAAAAAGCTGAAAGGGTCTTCAGTAGAGATGGATAGTCGAGCTGGGCTATCAGACGGTCACCTCTGTAGCTGTAGTGTCATTTTTCCTATGGTCCAATGTGTAAATTAAACAAAAAAGTGCACGTTTGTTATGATGTCCAAGATGGGGACCAGGATGTGGACATAATAAAAAATTAGGGAACATGATAGGAGACATTTCTACAATACATATAATCATTCTTATCTATTTAATACGATGACAACAGCTCTCCATACCTGCAGTCCACCACAAGGACCACCCTCTCTAATCCCTGAAAAATGAAATCATCCTCAGTGACGAAGAGAGGGGGCTAAGCGCCCCCCATGGTCTCAGAGCATTGACTCTTCTAAGAGTCCTAAGAGTCCTGCTCACACTGATGGGGTGCAGCTGTGGGACCCTATTTTCAGAGATGATGTCCTCCACCCAACTCTCAAAAAGCTGAAAGGGTCTTCAGTAGAGATGGATTGTCGAGCTGGGCTATCAGACGGTCACCTCTGTAGCTGTAGTGTCATTTTTCCTATGGTCCAATGTGTAAATTAAACAAAAAGTGCACGTTTGTTATGATGTCCAAGATGGGGACCAGGATGTGGACATAATAAAAAATTAGGGAACATGATAGGAGACATTTCTACAATACATATAATCATTCTTATCTATCTAATACGATGATAACAGCTCTCCATACCTGCAGTCCACCACAAGGACCACCCTCTCTAATCCCTGAAAAATGAAATCATCATCAGTGACGAAGAGAGGGGGCTAAGTGCCCCCAATGGTCTCAGAGCATTGACTCTTCTAAGAGTCCTAAGAGTCCTGCTCACACTGATGGGGTGCAGCTGTGGGACCCTATTTTCAGAGATGATGTCCTCCACCCAACTCTCAAAAAGCTGAAAGGGTCTTCAGTAGAGATGGATAGTCGAGCTGGGCTATCAGACGGTCACCTCTGTAGCTGTAGTGTCATTTTTCCTATGGTCCAATGTGTAAATTAAACAAAAAAGTGCACGTTTGTTATGATGTCCAAGATGGGGACCAGGATGTGGACATAATAAAAAATTAGGGAACATGATAGGAGACATTTCTACAATACATATAATCATTCTTATCTATCTAATACGATGACAACAGCTCTCCATACCTGCAGTCCACCACAAGGACCACCCTCTCTAATCCCTGAAAAATGAAATCATCCTCAGTGACGAAGAGAGGGGGCTAAGCGCCCCCATGGTCTCAGAGCATTAACTCTTCTAAGAGTCCTAAGAGTCCTGCTCACACTGATGGGGTGCAGCTGTGGGACCCTATTTTCAGAGATGATGTCCTCCACCCAACTCTCAAAAAGCTGAAAGGGTCTTCAGTAGAGATGGATAGTCGAGCTGGGCTATCAGACGGTCACCTCTGTAGCTGTAGTGTCATTTTTCCTATGGTCCAATGTGTAAATTAAACAAAAAAGTGCACGTTTGTTATGATGTCCAAGATGGGGACCAGGATGTGGACATAATAAAAAATTAGGGAACATGATAGGAGACATTTCTACAATACATATAATCATTCTTATCAATCTAATACGATGACAACAGCTCTCCATACCTGCAGTCCACCACAAGGACCACCCTCTCTAATCCCTGAAAAATGAAATCATCCTCAGTGACGAAGAGAGGGGGCCAAGCGCCCCCCATGGTACCAGAGCATTGACTCTTCTAAGAGTCCTAAGAGTCCTGCTGACACTGATGTGGTGAAGCTGTGGGACCCTATTTTCAGAGATGATGTCCTCCACCCAACTCTCAAAAAGCTGAAAGGGTCTTCAGTAGAGATGGATAGTCGAGCTGGGCTATCAGACGGTCACCTCTGTAGCTGTAGTGTCATTTTTCCTATTGTCCAATTTGTAAATTAAACAAAAAAGTGCACGTTTGTTATGATTTCCAAGATGGGGACCAGGATGTGGACATAATAAAAAAATAGGGAACATGATAGGAGACATTTCTACAATACATATAATCATTCTTATCTATCTAATACGATGACAACAGCTCTCCATACCTGCAGTCCACCACAAGGACCACCCTCTCTATTCCCTGAAAAGTGAAATCATCCTCAGTGACGAAGAGAGGGGGCTAAGCGCCCCCCATGGTCTCAGAGCATTGACTCTTCTAAGAGTCCTAAGAGTCCTGCTCACACTGATGGGGTGCAGCTGTGGGACCCTATTTTCAGAGATGATGTTCTCCACCCAACTCTCAAAAAGCTGAAAGGGTCTTCAGTAGAGATGGATAGTCGAGCTGGGCTATCAGACGGTCACCTCTGTAGCTGTAGTGTCATTTTTCCTATGGTCCAATGTGTAAATTAAACAAAAAAGTGCACGTTTGTTATGATGTCCAAGATGGGGACCAGGATGTGGACATAATAAAAAATTAGGGAACATGATAGGAGACATTTCTACAATACATATAATCATTCTTATCTATTTAATACGATGACAACAGCTCTCCATACCTGCAGTCCACCACAAGGACCACCCTCTCTAATCCCTGAAAAATGAAATCATCCTCAGTGACGAAGAGAGGGGGCTAAGCGCCCCCCATGGTCTCAGAGCATTGACTCTTCTAAGAGTCCTAAGAGTCCTGCTCACACTGATGGGGTGCAGCTGTGGGACCCTATTTTCAGAGATGATGTCCTCCACCCAACTCTCAAAAAGCTGAAAGGGTCTTCAGTAGAGATGGATAGTCGAGCTGGGCTATCAGACGGTCACCTCTGTAGCTGTAGTGTCATTTTTCCTATGGTCCAATGTGTAAATTAAACAAAAAAGTGCACGTTTGTTATGATGTCCAAGATGGGGACCAGGATGTGGACATACATTCTTATCTATCTAATACGATGATAACAGCTCTCCATATCTGCAGTCCACCACAAGGACCACCCTCTCTAATCCCTGAAAAATGAAATCATCCTCAGTGATGAAGAGAGGGGGCTAAGTGCCCCCAATGGTCTCAGAGCATTGACTCTTCTAAGAGTCCTAAGAGTCCTGCTCACACTGATGGGGTGCAGCTGTGGGACCCTATTTTCAGAGATGATGTCCTCCACCCAACTCTCAAAAAGCTGAAATGGTCTTCAGTAGAGATGGATAGTCGAGCTGGGCTATCAGACGGTCACCTCTGTAGCTGTAGTGTCATTTTTCCTATGGTCCAATGTGTAAATTAAACAAAAAAGTGCACGTTTGTTATGATGTCCAAGATGGGGACCAGGATGTGGACATAATAAAAAATTAGAGAACATGATAGGAGACATTTCTACAATACATATAATCATTCTTATCTATCTAATACGATGACAACAGCTCTCCATACCTGCAGTCCACCACAAGGACCACCCTCTCTAATCCCTGAAAAATGAAATCATCCTCAGTGATGAAGAGAGGGGGCTAAGCGCCCCCCATGGTTTTAGAGCATTGACTCTTCTAAGAGTCCTAAGAGTCCTGCTTACACTGATGGGGTGCAGCTGTGGGACCCTATTTTAAGAGATGATGTCCTCCACCCAACTCTCAAAAAGCTGAAAGGGTCTTCAGTAGAGATGGATAGTCGAGCTGGGCTATCAGACGGTCACCTCTGTAGCTGTAGTGTCATTTTTCCTATGGTCCAATGTGTAAATTAAACAAAAAAGTGCACGTTTGTTATGATGTCCAAGATGGGGACCAGGATGTGGACATAATAAAAAATTAGGGAACATGATAGGAGACATTTCTACAATACATATAATCATTCTTATCTATTTAATACGATGACAACAGCTCTCCATACCGGCAGTCCACCACAAGGACCACCCTCTCTAATCCCTGAAAAATGAAATCATCCTCAGTGACGAAGAGAGGGGGCTAAGCGCCCCCCATGGTCTCAGAGCATTGACTCTTCTAAGAGTCCTAAGAGTCCTGCTCACACTGATGGGGTGCAGCTGTGGGACCCTATTTTCAGAGATGATGTCCTCCACCCAACTCTCAAAAAGCTGAAAGGGTCTTCAGTAGAGATGGATTGTCGAGCTGGGCTATCAGACGGTCACCTCTGTAGCTGTAGTGTCATTTTTCCTATGGTCCAATGTGTAAATTAAACAAAAAAGTGCACGTTTGTTATGATGTCCAAGATGGGGACCAGGATGTGGACATAATAAAAAATTAGGGAACATGATAGGAGACATTTCTACAATACATATAATCATTCTTATCTACCTAATACGATGATAACAGCTCTCCATATCTGCAGTCCACCACAAGGACCACCCTCTCTAATCCCTGAAAAATGAAATCATCCTCAGTGATGAAGAGAGGGGGCTAAGTGCCCCCAATGGTCTCAGAGCATTGACTCTTCTAAGAGTCCTAAGAGTCCTGCTCACACTGATGGGGTGCAGCTGTGGGACCCTATTTTCAGAGATGATGTCCTCCACCCAACTCTCAAAAAGCTGAAAGGGTCTTCAGTAGAGATGGATAGTCGAGCTGGGCTATCAGACGGTCACCTCTGTAGCTGTAGTGTCATTTTTCCTATGGTCCAATGTGTAAATTAAACAAAAAAGTGCACGTTTGTTATGATGTCCAAGATGGGGACCAGGATGTGGACATAATAAAAAATTAGGGAACATGATAGGAGACATTTCTACAATACATATAATCATTCTTATCTATCTAATACGATGACAACAGCTCTCCATACCTGCAGTCCACCACAAGGACCACCCTCTCTAATCCCTGAAAAATGAAATCATCCTCAGTGACGAAGAGAGGGGGCTAAGCGCCCCCATGGTCTCAGAGCATTAACTCTTCTAAGAGTCCTAAGAGTCCTGCTCACACTGATGGGTGCAGCTGTGGGACCCTATTTTCAGAGATGATGTCCTCCACCCAACTCTCAAAAAGCTGAAAGGGTCTTCAGTAGAGATGGATAGTCGAGCTGGGCTATCAGACGGTCACCTCTGTAGCTGTAGTGTCATTTTTCCTATGGTCCAATGTGTAAATTAAACAAAAAAGTGCACGTTTGTTATGATGTCCAAGATGGGGACCAGGATGTGGACATAATAAAAAATTAGGGAACATGATAGGAGACATTTCTACAATACATATAATCATTCTTATCTATCTAATACGATGACAACAGCTCTCCATACCTGCAGTCCACCACAAGGACCACCCTCTCTAATCCCTGAAAAATGAAATCATCCTCAGTGACGAAGAGAGGGGGCCAAGCGCCCCCCATGGTACCAGAGCATTGACTCTTCTAAGAGTCCTAAGAGTCCTGCTCACACTGATGGGGTGAAGCTGTGGGACCCTATTTTCAGAGATGATGTCCTCCACCCAACTCTCAAAAAGCTGAAAGGGTCTTCAGTAGAGATGGATAGTCGAGCTGGGCTATCAGACGGTCACCTCTGTAGCTGTAGTGTCATTTTTCCTATGGTCCAATGTGTAAATTAAACAAAAAAGTGCACGTTTGTTATGATGTCCAAGATGGGGACCAGGATGTGGACATAATAAGAAATTAGGGAACATGATAGGAGACATTTCTACAATACATATAATCATTCTTATCTATCTAATACGATGACAACAGCTCTCCATACCTGCAGTCCACCACAAGGACCACCCTCTCTAATCCCTGAAAAATGAAATCATCCTCAGGGACGAAGAGAGGGGGCTAAGCGCCCCCCATGGTTTTAGAGCATTGACTCTTCTAAGAGTCCTAAGAGTCCTGCTTACACTGATGGGGTGTAGCTGTGGGACCCTATTTTCAGAGATGATGTCCTCCACCCAACTCTCAAAAAGCTGAAAGGGTCTTCAGTAGAGATGGATAGTCGAGCTGGGCTATCAGACGGTCACCTCTGTAGCTGTAGTGTCATTTTTCCTATGGTCCAATGTGTAAATTAAACAAAAAAGTGCACGTTTGTTATGATGTTCAAGATGGGGACCAGGATGTGGACATAATAAAAAATTAGGGAACATGATAGGAGACATTTCTACAATACATATAATCATTCTTATCTATCTAATACGATCACAACAGCTCTCCATACCTGCAGTCCACCACAAGGACCACTCTCTCTAATCCCTAAAAAATGAAATCATCCTCAGTGACGAAGAGAGGGGGCTAAGCGCCCCCCATGGTCTCAGAGCATTGACTCTTCTAAGAGTCCTAAGATTCCTGCTCACACTGATGGGGTGCAGCTGTGGGACCCTATTTTCAGAGATGATGTCCTCCACCCAACTCTCAAAAAGCTGAAAGGGTCTTCAGTAGAGATGGATAGTCGAGCTGGGCTATCAGACGGTCACCTCTGTAGCTGTAGTGTCATTTTTCCTATGGTCCAATGTGTATATTAAACAAAAAAGTGCACGTTTGTTATGATTTCCAAGATGGGGACCAGGATGTGGACATAATAAAAAAATAGGGAACATGATAGGAGACATTTCTACAATACATATAATCATTCTTATCTATCTAATACGATGACAACAGCTCTCCATACCTGCAGTCCACCACAAGGACCACCCTCTCTATTCCCTGAAAAGTGAAATCATCCTCAGTGACGAAGAGAGGGGGCTAAGCGCCCCCCATGGTCTCAGAGCATTGACTCTTCTAAGAGTCCTAAGAGTCCTGCTCACACTGATGGGGTGCAGCTGTGGGACCCTATTTTCAGAGATGATGTTCTCCACCCAACTCTCAAAAAGCTGAAAGGGTCTTCAGTAGAGATGGATAGTCGAGCTGGGCTATCAGACGGTCACCTCTGTAGCTGTAGTGTCATTTTTCCTATGGTCCAATGTGTAAATTAAACAAAAAAGTGCACGTTTGTTATGATGTCCAAGATGGGGACCAGGATGTGGACATAATAAAAAATTAGGGAACATGATAGGAGACATTTCTACAATACATATAATCATTCTTATCTATTTAATACGATGACAACAGCTCTCCATACCTGCAGTCCACCACAAGGACCAACCTCTCTAATCCCTGAAAAATGAAATCATCCTCAGTGACGAAGAGAGGGGGCTAAGCGCCCCGCATGGTCTCAGAGCATTGACTCTTCTAAGAGTCCTAAGAGTCCTGCTCACACTGATGGGGTGCAGCTGTGGGACCCTATTTTCAGAGATGATGTCCTCCACCCAACTCTCAAAAAGCTGAAAGGGTCTTCAGTAGAGATGGATAGTCGAGCTGGGCTATCAGACGGTCACCTCTGTAGCTGTAGTGTCATTTTTCCTATGGTCCAATGTGTAAATTAAACAAAAAAGTGCACGTTTGTTATGATGTCCAAGATGGGGACCAGGATGTGGACAGAATAAAAAATTAGGGAACATGATAGGAGACATTTCTACAATACATATAATCATTCTTATCTATCTAATACGATGATAACAGCTCTCCATATCTGCAGTCCACCACAAGGACCACCCTCTCTAATCCCTGAAAAATGAAATCATCCTCAGTGATGAAGAGAGGGGGCTAAGTGCCCCCAATGGTCTCAGAGCATTGACTCTTCTAAGAGTCCTAAGAGTCCTGCTCACACTGATGGGGTGCAGCTGTGGGACCCTATTTTCAGAGATGATGTCCTCCACCCAACTCTCAAAAAGCTGAAAGGGTCTTCAGTAGAGATGGATAGTCGAGCTGGGCTATCAGACGGTCACCTCTGTAGCTGTAGTGTCATTTTTCCTATGGTCCAATGTGTAAATTAAACAAAAAAGTGCACGTTTGTTATGATGTCCAAGATGGGGACCAGGATGTGGACATAATAAAAAAATAGGGAACATGATAGGAGACATTTCTACAATACATATAATCATTCTTATCTATCTAATACGATGACAACAGCTCTCCATACCTGCAGTCCACCACAAGGACCACCCTCTCTATTCCCTGAAAAGTGAAATCATCCTCAGTGACGAAGAGAGGGGGCTAAGCGCCCCCCATGGTCTCAGAGCATTGACTCTTCTAAGAGTCCTAAGAGTCCTGCTCACACTGATGGGGTGCAGCTGTGGGACCCTATTTTCAGAGATGATGTTCTCCACCCAACTCTCAAAAAGCTGAAAGGGTCTTCAGTAGAGATGGATAGTCGAGCTGGGCTATCAGACGGTCACCTCTGTAGCTGTAGTGTCATTTTTCCTATGGTCCAATGTGTAAATTAAACAAAAAAGTGCACGTTTGTTATGATGTCCAAGATGGGGACCAGGATGTGGACATAATAAAAAATTAGGGAACATGATAGGAGACATTTCTACAATACATATAATCATTCTTATCTATTTAATACGATGACAACAGCTCTCCATACCTGCAGTCCACCACAAGGACCAACCTCTCTAATCCCTGAAAAATGAAATCATCCTCAGTGACGAAGAGAGGGGGCTAAGCGCCCCCCATGGTCTCAGAGCATTGACTCTTCTAAGAGTCCTAAGAGTCCTGCTCACACTGATGGGGTGCAGCTGTGGGACCCTATTTTCAGAGATGATGTCCTCCACCCAACTCTCAAAAAGCTGAAAGGGTCTTCAGTAGAGATGGATAGTCGAGCTGGGCTATCAGACGGTCACCTCTGTAGCTGTAGTGTCATTTTTCCTATGGTCCAATGTGTAAATTAAACAAAAAAGTGCACGTTTGTTATGATGTCCAAGATGGGGACCAGGATGTGGACATAATAAAAAATTAGGGAACATGATAGGAGACATTTCTACAATACATATAATCATTCTTATCTATCTAATACGATGACAACAGCTCTCCATACCTGCAGTCCACCACAAGGACCACCCTCTCTAATCCCTGAAAAATGAAATCATCCTCAGTGACGAAGAGAGGGGGCCAAGCGCCCCCCATGGTACCAGAGCATTGACTCTTCTAAGAGTCCTAAGAGTCCTGCTCACACTGATGGGGTGAAGCTGTGGGACCCTATTTTCAGAGATGATGTCCTCCACCCAACTCTCAAAAAGCTGAAAGGGTCTTCAGTAGAGATGGATAGTCGAGCTGGGCTATCAGACGGTCACCTCTGTAGCTGTAGTGTCATTTTTCCTATGGTCCAATGTGTAAATTAAACAAAAAAGTGCACGTTTGTTATGATGTCCAAGATGGGGACCAGGATGTGGACATAATAAGAAATTAGGGAACATGATAGGAGACATTTCTACAATACATATAATCATTCTTATCTATCTAATACGATGACAACAGCTCTCCATACCTGCAGTCCACCACAAGGACCGCCCTCTCTAATCCCTGAAAAATGAAATCATCCTCAGGGACGAAGAGAGGGGGCTAAGCGCCCCCATGGTTTTAGAGCATTGACTCTTCTAAGAGTCCTAAGAGTCCTGCTTACACTGATGGGGTGCAGCTGTGGGACTCTATTTTCAGAGATGATGTCCTCCACCCAACTCTCAAAAAGCTGAAAGGGTCTTCAGTAGAGATGGATAGTCGAGCTGGGCTATCAGACGGTCACCTCTGTAGCTGTAGTGTCATTTTTCCTATGGTCCAATGTGTAAATTAAACAAAAAAGTGCACGTTTGTTATGATTTTCAAGATGGGGACCAGGATGTGGACATAATAAAAAATTAGGGAACATGATAGGAGACATTTCTACAATACATATAATCATTCTTATCTATCTAATACGATCACAACAGCTCTCCATACCTGCAGTCCACCACAAGGACCACTCTCTCTAATCTTTGAAAAGTGAAATCATCCTCAGTGACGAAGAGAGGGGGCTAAGCGCCCTCCATGGTCTCAGAGCATTGACTCTTTTAAGAGTCCTAAGAGTCCTGCTCACACTGATGGGGTGCAGCTGTGGGACCCTATTTTCAGAGATGATGTTCTCTACCCAACTCTCAAAAAGCTGAAAGGGTCTTCAGTAGAGATGGATAGTCGAGCTGGGCTATCAGACGGTCACCTCTGTAGCTGTAGTGTCATTTTTCCTATGGTCCAATGTGTAAATTAAACAAAAAAGTGCACGTTTGTTATGATGTCCAAGATGGGGACCAGGATGTGGACATAATAAAAAATTAGGGAACATGATAGGAGACATTTCTACAATACACATAATCATTGTTATCTATCTAATACGATGATAACAGCTCTCCATATCTGCAGTCCACCACAAGGACCACCCTCTCTAATCCCTGAAAAATGAAATCATCCTCAGTGATGAAGAGAGGGGGCTAAGTGCCCCCAATGGTCTCAGAGCATTGACTCTTCTAAGAGTCCTAAGAGTCCTGCTCACACTGATGGGGTGCAGCTGTGGGACCCTATTTTCAGAGATGATGTCCTCCACCCAACTCTCAAAAAGCTGAAAGGGTCTTCAGTAGAGATGGATAGTCGAGCTGGGCTATCAGACGGTCACCTCTGTAGCTGTAGTGTCATTTTTCCTATGGTCCAATGTGTAAATTAAACAAAAAAGTGCACGTTTGTTATGATGTCCAAGATGGGGACCAGGATGTGGACATAATAAAAAATTAGGGAACATGATAGGAGACATTTCTACAATACATATAATCATTCTTATCTATCTAATACGATGACAACAGCTCTCCATACCTGCAGTCCACCACAAGGACCACCCTCTCTAATCCCTGAAAAATGAAATCATCCTCAGTGACGAAGAGAGGGGGCTAAGCGCCCCCATGGTCTCAGAGCATTAACTCTTCTAAGAGTCCTAAGAGTCCTGCTCACACTGATGGGGTGCAGCTGTGGGACCCTATTTTCAGAGATGATGTCCTCCACCCAACTCTCAAAAAGCTGAAAGGGTCTTCAGTAGAGATGGATAGTCGAGCTGGGCTATCAGACGGTCACCTCTGTAGCTGTAGTGTCATTTTTCCTATGGTCCAATGTGTAAATTAAACAAAAAAGTGCACGTTTGTTATGATGTTCAAGATGGGGACCAGGATGTGGACATAATAAAAAATTAGGGAACATGATAGGAGACATTTCTACAATACATATAATCATTCTTATCTATCTAATACGATCACAACAGCTCTCTATACCTGCAGTCCACCACAAGGACCACTCTCTCTAATCCCTGAAAAATGAAATCATCCTCAGTGACGAAGAGAGGGGGCTAAGCGCCCCCCATGGTCTCAGAGCATTGACTCTTCTAAGAGTCCTAAGATTCCTGCTCACACTGATGGGGTGCAGCTGTGGGACCCTATTTTCAGAGATGATGTCCTCCACCCAACTCTCAAAAAGCTGAAAGGGTCTTCAGTAGAGATGGATAGTCGAGCTGGGCTATCAGACGGTCACCTCTGTAGCTGTAGTGTCATTTTTCCTATGGTCCAATGTGTAAATTAAACAAAAAAGTGCACGTTTGTTATGATTTCCAAGATGGGGACCAGGATGTGGACATAATAAAAAAATAGGGAACATGATAGGAGACATTTCTACAATACATATAATCATTCTTATCTATCTAATACGATGACAACAGCTTTCCATACCTGCAGTCCACCACAAGGACCACCCTCTCTATTCCCTGAAAAGTGAAATCATCCTCAGTGACGAAGAGAGGGGGCTAAGCGCCCCCCATGGTCTCAGAGCATTGACTCTTCTAAGAGTCCTAAGAGTCCTGCTCACACTGATGGGGTGCAGCTGTGGGACCCTATTTTCAGAGATGATGTTCTCCACCCAACTCTCAAAAAGCTGAAAGGGTCCTCAGTAGAGATGGATAGTCGAGCTGGGCTATCAGACGGTCACCTCTGTAGCTGTAGTGTCATTTTTCCTATGGTCCAATGTGTAAATTAAACAAAAAAGTGCACGTTTGTTATGATGTCCAAGATGGGGACCAGGATGTGGACATAATAAAAAATTAGGGAACATGATAGGAGACATTTCTACAATACATATAATCATTCTTATCTATTTAATACGATGACAACAGCTCTCCATACCTGCAGTCCACCACAAGGACCACCCTCTCTAATCCCTGAAAAATGAAATCATCCTCAGTGACGAAGAGAGGGGGCTAAGCGCCCCCCATGGTCTCAGAGCATTGACTCTTCTAAGAGTCCTAAGAGTCCTGCTCACACTGATGGGGTGCAGCTGTGGGACCCTATTTTCAGAGATGATGTCCTCCACCCAACTCTCAAAAAGCTGAAAGGGTCTTCAGTAGAGATGGATAGTCGAGCTGGGCTATCAGACGGTCACCTCTGTAGCTGTAGTGTCATTTTTCCTATGGTCCAATGTGTAAATTAAACAAAAAAGTGCACGTTTGTTATGATGTCCAAGATGGGGACCAGGATGTGGACATAATAAAAAATTAGGGAACATGATAGGAGACATTTCTACAATACATATAATCATTCTTATCTATCTAATACGATGATAACAGCTCTCCATATCTGCAGTCCACCACAAGGACCACCCTCTCTAATCCCTGAAAAATGAAATCATCCTCAGTGATGAAGAGAGGGGGCTAAGTGCCCCCAATGGTCTCAGAGCATTGACTCTTCTAAGAGTCCTAAGAGTCCTGCTCACACTGATGGGGTGCAGCTGTGGGACCCTATTTTCAGAGATGATGTCCTCCACCCAACTCTCAAAAAGCTGAAAGGGTCTTCAGTAGAGATGGATAGTCGAGCTGGGCTATCAGACGGTCACCTCTGTAGCTGTAGTGTCATTTTTCCTATGGTCCAATGTGTAAATTAAACAAAAAAGTGCACGTTTGTTATGATGTCCAAGATGGGGACCAGGATGTGGACATAATAAAAAATTAGGGAACATGATAGGAGACATTTCTACAATACATATAATCATTCTTATCTATCTAATACGATGACAACAGCTCTCCATACCTGCAGTCCACCACAAGGACCACCCTCTCTAATCCCTGAAAAATGAAATCATCCTCAGGGACGAAGAGAGGGGGCTAAGCGCCCCCCATGGTTTTAGAGCATTGACTCTTCTAAGAGTCCTAAGAGTCCTGCTTACACTGATGGGGTGCAGCTGTGGGACCCTATTTTAAGAGATGATGTCCTCCACCCAACTCTCAAAAAGCTGAAAGGGTCTTCAGTAGAGATGGATAGTCGAGCTGGGCTATCAGACGGTCACCTCTGTAGCTGTAGTGTCATTTTTCCTATGGTCCAATGTGTAAATTAAACAAAAAAGTGCACGTTTGTTATGATGTCCAAGATGGGGACCAGGATGTGGACATAATAAAAAATTAGGGAACATGATAGGAGACATTTCTACAATACATATAATCATTCATATCTATCTAATACGATGACAACAGCTCTCCATACCTGCAGTCCACCACAAGGACCACCCTCTCTAATCCCTGAAAAATGAAATCATCCTCAGTGACGAAGAGAGGGGGCTAAGCGCCCCCATGGTCTCAGAGCATTAACTCTTCTAAGAGTCCTAAGAGTCCTGCTCACACTGATGGGGTGCAGCTGTGGGACCCTATTTTCAGAGATGATGTCCTCCACCCAACTCTCAAAAAGCTGAAAGGGTCTTCAGTAGAGATGGATAGTCGAGCTGGGCTATCAGACGGTCACCTCTGTAGCTGTAGTGTCATTTTTCCTATGGTCCAATGTGTAAATTAAACAAAAAAGTGCACGTTTGTTATGATGTCCAAGATGGGGACCAGGATGTGGACATAATAAAAAATTAGGGAACATGATAGGAGACATTTCTACAATACATATAATCATTCTTATCTATCTAATACGATGACAACAGCTCTCCATACCTGCAGTCCACCACAAGGACCACCCTCTCTAATCCCTGAAAAATGAAATCATCCTCAGGGACGAAGAGAGGGGGCTAAGCGCCCCCATGGTTTTAGAGCATTGACTCTTCTAAGAGTCCTAAGAGTCCTGCTCACACTGATGGGGTGCAGCTGTGGGACCCTATTTTAAGAGATGATGTCCTCCACCCAACTCTCAAAAAGCTGAAAGGGTCTTCAGTAGAGATGGATAGTCGAGCTGGGCTATCAGACGGTCACCTCTGTAGCTGTAGTGTCATTTTTCCTATGGTCCAATGTGTAAATTAAACAAAAAAGTGCACGTTTGTTATGATGTCCAAGATGGGGACCAGGATGTGGACATAATAAAAAATTAGGGAACATGATAGGAGACATTTCTACAATACATATAATCATTCTTATCTATCTAATACGATGACAACAGCTCTCCATACCTGCAGTCCACCACAAGGACCACCCTCTCTAATCCCTGACAAATGAAATCATCCTCAGTGACGAAGAGAGGGGGCTAAGTGCCCCCATGGTCTCAGAGCATTAACTCTTCTAAGAGTCCTAAGAGTCCTGCTCACACTGATGGGGTGCAGCTGTGGGACCCTATTTTCAGAGATGATGTCCTCCACCCAACTCTCAAAAAGCTGAAAGGGTCTTCAGTAGAGATGGATAGTCGAGCTGGGCTATCAGACGGTCACCTCTGTAGCTGTAGTGTCATTTTTCCTATGGTCCAATGTGTAAATTAAACAAAAAAGTGCACGTTTGTTATGATGTCCAAGATGGGGACCAGGATGTGGACATAATAAAAAATTAGGGAACATGATAGGAGACATTTCTACAATACATATAATCATTCTTATCTATCTAATACGATGACAACAGCTCTCCATACCTGCAGTCCACCACAAGGACCACCCTCTCTAATCCCTGAAAAATGAAATCATCCTCAGTGACGAAGAGAGGGGGCTAAGCGCCCCCCATGGTCTCAGAGCATTGACTCTTCTAAGAGTCCTAAGAGTCCTGCTCACACTGATGGGGTGCAGCTGTGGGACCCTATTTTCAGAGATGATGTCCTCCACCCAACTCTCAAAAAGCTGAAAGGGTCTTCAGTAGAGATGGATTGTCGAGCTGGGCTATCAGACGGTCACCTCTGTAGCTGTAGTGTCATTTTTCCTATGGTCCAATGTGTAAATTAAACAAAAAAGTGCACGTTTGTTATGATGTCCAAGATGGGGACCAGGATGTGGACATAATAAAAAATTAGGTAACATGATAGGAGACATTTCTACAATACATATAATCATTCTTATCTATCTAATACGATGATAACAGCTCTCCATACCTGCAGTCCACCACAAGGACCACCCTCTCTAATCCCTGAAAAATGAAATCATCCTCAGTGACGAAGAGAGGGGGCTAAGCACCCCCCATGGTCTCAGAGCATTGACTCTTCTAAGAGTCCTAAGAGTCCTGCTCACACTGATGGGGTGCAGCTGTGGGACCCTATTTTCAGAGATGATGTCCTCCACCCAACTCTCAAAAAGCTGAAAGGGTCTTCAGTAGAGATGGATAGTCGAGCTGGGCTATCAGACGGTCACCTCTGTAGCTGTAGTGTCATTTTTCCTATGGTCCAATGTGTAAATTAAACAAAAAAGTGCACGTTTGTTATGATGTCCAAGATGGGGACCAGGATGTGGACATAATAAAAAATTAGGGAACATGATAGGAGACATTTCTACAATACATATAATCATTCTTATCTATCTAATACGATGACAACAGCTCTCCATACCTGCAGTCCACCACAAGGACCACCCTCTCTAATCCCTGAAAAATGAAATCATCCTCAGTGACGAAGAGAGGGGGCTAAGCGCCCCCATGGTCTCAGAGCATTAACTCTTCTAAGAGTCCTAAGAGTCATGCTCACACTGATGGGGTGCAGCTGTGGGACCCTATTTTCAGAGATGATGTCCTTCACCCAACTCTCAAAAAGCTGAAAGGGTCTTCAGTAGAGATGGATAGTCGAGCTGGGCTATCAGACGGTCACCTCTGTAGCTGTAGTGTTATTTTTCCTATGGTCCAATGTGTAAATTAAACAAAAAAGTGCACGTTTGTTATGATGTCCAAGATGGGGACCAGGATGTGGACATAATAAAAAATTAGGGAACATGATAGGAGACATTTCTACAATACATATAATCATTCTTATCTATCTAATACGATGACAACAGCTCTCCATACCTGCAGTCCACCACAAGGACCACGCTCTCTAATCCCTGAAAAATGAAATCATCCTCAGTGACGAAGAGAGGGGGCCAAGCGCCCCCCATGGTACCAGAGCATTGACTCTTCTAAGAGTCCTAAGAGTCCTGCTCACACTGATGGGGTGAAGCTGTGGGACCCCATTTTCAGAGATGATGTCCTCCACCCAACTCTCAAAAAGCTGAAAGGGTCTTCAGTAGAGATGGATAGTCGAGCTGGGCTATCAGACGGTCACCTCTGTAGCTGTAGTGTCATTTTTCCTATGGTCCAATGTGTAAATTAAACAAAAAAGTGCACGTTTGTTATGATGTCCAAGATGGGGACCAGGATGTGGACATAATAAAAAATTAGGGAACATGATAGGAGACATTTCTACAATACATATAATCATTCTTATCTATCTAATACGATGATAACAGCTCTCCATAACTGCAGTCCACCACAAGGACCACCCTCTCTAATCCCTGAAAAATGAAATCATCCTCAGTGACGAAGAGAGGGGGCTAAGTGCCCCCAATGGTCTCAGAGCATTGACTCTTCTAAGAGTCCTAAGAGTCCTGCTCACACTGATGGGGTGCAGCTGTGGGACCCTATTTTCAGAGATGATGTCCTCCACCCAAATCTCAAAATGCTGAAAGGGTCTTCAGTAGAGATGGATAGTCGAGCTGGGCTATCAGACGGTCACCTCTGTAGCTGTAGTGTCATTTTTCCTATGGTCCAATGTGTAAATTAAACAAAAAAGTGCACGTTTGTTATGATGTCCAAGATGGGGACCAGGATGTGGACATAATAAAAAATTAGGGAACATGATAGGAGACATTTCTACAATACATATAATCATTCTTATCTATCTAATACGATGACAACAGCTCTCCATACCTGCAGTCCACCACAAGGACCACCCTCTCTAATCCCTGAAAAATGAAATCATCCTCAGTGACGAAGAGAGGGGGCTAAGCGCCCCCATGGTCTCAGAGCATTAACTCTTCTAAGAGTCCTAAGAGTCCTGCTCACACTGATGGGGTGCAGCTGTGGGACCCTATTTTCAGAGATGATGTCCTCCACCCAACTCTCAAAAAGCTGAAAGGGTCTTCAGTAGAGATGGATAGTCGAGCTGGGCTATCAGACGGTCACCTCTGTAGCTGTAGTGTCATTTTTCCTATGGTCCAATGTGTAAATTAAACAAAAAAGTGCACGTTTGTTATGATGTCCAAGATGGGGACCAGGATGTGGACATAATAAAAAATTAGGGAACATGATAGGAGACATTTCTACAATACATATAATCATTCTTATCTATCTAATACGATGACAACAGCTCTCCATACCTGCAGTCCACCACAAGGACCACCCTCTCTAATCCCTGAAAAATGAAATCATCCTCAGTGACGAAGAGAGGGGGCCAAGCGCCCCCCATGGTACCAGAGCATTGACTCTTCTAAGAGTCCTAAGAGTCCTGCTCACACTGATGGGGTGAAGCTGTGGGACCCTATTTTCAGAGATGATGTCCTCCACCCAACTCTCAAAAAGCTGAAAGGGTCTTCAGTAGAGATGGATAGTCGAGCTGGGCTATCAGACGGTCACCTCTGTAGCTGTAGTGTCATTTTTCCTATGGTCCAATGTGTAAATTAAACAAAAAAGTGCACGTTTGTTATGATGTTCAAGATGGGGACCAGGATGTGGACATAATAAAAAATTAGGGAACATGATAGGAGACATTTCTACAATACATATAATCATTCTTATCTATCTAATACGATCACAACAGCTCTCCATACCTGCAGTCCACCACAAGGACCACTCTCTCTAATCCCTGAAAAATGAAATCATCCTCAGTGACGAAGAGAGGGGGCTAAGCGCCCCCCATGGTCTCAGAGCATTGACTCTTCTAAGAGTCCTAAGATTCCTGCTCACACTGATGGGGTGCAGCTGTGGGACCCTATTTTCAGAGATGGTGTCCTCCACCCAACTCTCAAAAAGCTGAAAGGGTCTTCAGTAGAGATGGATAGTCGAGCTGGGCTATCAGACGGTCACCTCTGTAGCTGTAGTGTCATTTTTCCTATGGTCCAATTTGTAAATTAAACAAAAAAGTGCACGTTTGTTATGATTTCCAAGATGGGGACCAGGATGTGGACATAATAAAAAAATAGGGAACATGATAGGAGACATTTCTACAATACATATAATCATTCTTATCTATCTAATACGATGACAACAGCTCTCCATACCTGCAGTCCACCACAAGGACCACCCTCTCTATTCCCTGAAAAGTGAAATCATCCTCAGTGACGAGGAGAGGGGGCTAAGCGCCCCCCATGGTCTCAGAGCATTGACTCTTCTAAGAGTCCTAAGAGTCCTGCTCACACTGATGGGGTGCAGCTGTGGGACCCTATTTTCAATGATGATGTTCTCCACCCAACTCTCAAAAAGCTGAAAGGGTCTTCAGTAGAGATGGATAGTCGAGCTGGGCTATCAGACGGTCACCTCTGTAGCTGTAGTGTCATTTTTCCTATGGTCCAATGTGTAAATTAAACAAAAAAGTGCACGTTTGTTATGATGTCCAAGATGGGGACCAGGATGTGGACATAATAAAAAATTAGGGAACATGATAGGAGACATTTCTACAATACATATAATCATTCTTATCTATTTAATACGATGACAACAGCTCTCCATACCTGCAGTCCACTACAAGGACCACCCTCTCTAATCCCTGAAAAATGAAATCATCCTCAGTGACGAAGAGAGGGGGCTAAGCGCCCCCATGGTCTCAGAGCATTGACTCTTCTAAGAGTCCTAAGAGTCCTGCTCACACTGATGGGGTGCAGCTGTGGGACCCTATTTTCAGAGATGATGTCCTCCACCCAACTCTCAAAAAGCTGAAAGGTTCTTCAGTAGAGATGGATAGTCGAGCTGGGCTATCAGACGGTCACCTCTGTAGCTGTAGTGTCATTTTTCCTATGGTCCAATGTGTAAATTAAACAAAAAAGTGCACGTTTGTTATGATGTCCAAGATGGGGACCAGGATGTGGACATAATAAAAAATTAGGGAACATGATAGGAGACATTTCTACAATACATATAATCATTCTTATCTATCTAATACGATGATAACAGCTCTCCATATCTGCAGTCCACCACAAGGACCACCCTCTCTAATCCCTGAAAAATGAAATCATCCTCAGTGATGAAGAGAGGGGGCTAAGTGCCCCCAATGGTCTCAGAGCATTGACTCTTCTAAGAGTCCTAAGAGTCCTGCTCACACTGATGGGGTGCAGCTGTGGGACCCTATTTTCAGAGATGATGTCCTCCACCCAACTCTCAAAAAGCTGAAAGGGTCTTCAGTAGAGATGGATAGTCGAGCTGGGCTATCAGACGGTCACCTCTGTAGCTGTAGTGTCATTTTTCCTATGGTCCAATGTGTAAATTAAACAAAAAAGTGCACGTTTGTTATGATGTCCAAGATGGGGACCAGGATGTGGACATAATAAAAAATTAGGGAACATGATAGGAGACATTTCTACAATACATATAATCATTCTTATCTATCTAATACGATGACAACAGCTCTCCATACCTGCAGTCCACCACAAGGACCACCCTCTCTAATCCCTGAAAAATGAAATCATCCTCAGTGACGAAGAGAGGGGGCTAAGCGCCCCCATGGTCTCAGAGCATTAACTCTTCTAAGAGTCCTAAGAGTCCTGCTCACACTGATGGGGTGCAGCTGTGGGACCCTATTTTCAGAGATGATGTCCTCCACCCAACTCTCAAAAAGCTGAAAGGGTCTTCAGTAGAGATGGATAGTCGAGCTGGGCTATCAGACAGTCACCTCTGTAGCTGTAGTGTCATTTTTCCTATGGTCCAATGTGTAAATTAAACAAAAAAGTGCACGTTTGTTATGATGTCCAAGATGGGGACCAGGATGTGGACATAATAAAAAATTAGGGAACATGATAGGAGACATTTCTACAATACATATAATCATTCTTATCTATCTAATACGATGACAACAGCTCTCCATACCTGCAGTCCACCACAAGGACCACCCTCTCTAATCCCTGAAAAATGAAATCATCCTCAGGGACGAAGAGAGGGGGCTAAGCGCCCCCCATGGTTTTAGAGCATTGACTCTTCTAAGAGTCCTAAGAGTCCTGCTTACACTGATGGGGTGCAGCTGTGGGACCCTATTTTAAGAGATGATGTCCTCCACCCAACTCTCAAAAAGCTGAAAGGGTCTTCAGTAGAGTTGGATAGTCGAGCTGGGCTATCAGACGGTCACCTCTGTAGCTGTAGTGTCATTTTTCCTATGGTCCAATGTGTAAATTAAACAAAAAAGTGCACGTTTGTTATGATGTCCAAGATGGGGACCAGGATGTGGACATAATAAAAAATTAGGGAACATGATAGGAGACATTTCTACAATACATATAATCATTCTTATCTATCTAATACGATCACAACAGCTCTCCATACCTGCAGTCCACCACAAGGACCACCCTCTCTATTCCCTGAAAAGTGAAATCATCCTCAGTGACGAAGAGAGGGGGCTAAGCGCCCCCCATGGTCTCAGAGCATTGACTCTTCTAAGAGTCCTAAGAGTCCTGCTCACACTGATGGGGTGCAGCTGTGGGACCCTATTTTCAGAGATGATGTTCTCCACCAAACTCTCAAAAAGCTGAAAGGGTCTTCAGTAGAGATGGATAGTCGAGCTGGGCTATCAGACGGTCACCTCTGTAGCTATAGTGTCATTTTTCCTATGGTCCAATGTGTAAATTAAACAAAAAAGTGCACGTTTGTTATGATGTCCAAGATGGGGACCAGGATGTGGACATAATAAAAAATTAGGGAACATGATAGGAGACATTTCTACAATACATATAATCATTCTTATCTATTTAATACGATGACAACAGCTCTCCATACCTGCAGTCCACCACAAGGACCACCCTCTCTAATCCCTGAAAAATGAAATCATCCTCAGTGACGAAGAGAGGGGTATAAGCGCCCCCCATGGTCTCAGAGCATTGACTCTTCTAAGAGTCCTAAGAGTCCTGCTCACACTGATGGGGTGCAGCTGTGGGACCCTATTTTCAGAGATGATGTCCTCCACCCAACTCTCAAAAAGCTGAAAGGGTCTTCAGTAGAGATGGATTGTCGAGCTGGGCTATCAGACGATCACCTCTGTAGCTGTAGTGTCATTTTTCCTATGGTCCAATGTGTAAATTAAACAAAAAAGTGCACGTTTGTTATGATGTCCAAGATGGGGACCAAAATGTGGACATAATAAAAAATTAGGGAACATGATAGGAGACATTTCTACAATACATATAATCATTCTTATCTATCTAATACGATGATAACAGCTCTCCATACCTGCAGTCCACCACAAGGACCACCCTTTCTAATCCCTGAAAAATGAAATCATCCTCAGTGACGAAGAGAGGGGGCTAAGTGCCCCCAATGGTCTCAGAGCATTGACTTTTCTAAGAGTCCTAAGAGTCATGCTCACACTGATGGGGTGCAGCTGTGGGACCCTATTTTCAGAGATGATGTCCTCCACCCAACTCTCAAAAAGCTGAAAGGGTCTTCAGTAGAGATGGATAGTCGAGCTGGGCTATCAGACGGTCACCTCTGTAGCTGTAGTGTCATTTTTCCTATGGTCCAATGTGTAAATTAAACAAAAAAGTGCACGTTTGTTATGATGTCCAAGATGGGGACCAGGATGTGGACATAATAAAAAATTAGGGAACATGATAGGAGACATTTCTACAATACATATAATCATTCTTATCTATCTAATACAATGACAACAGCTCTCCATACCTGCAGTCCACCACAAGGACCACCCTCTCTAATCCCTGAAAAATGAAATCATCCTCAGTGACGAAGAGAGGGGGCCAAGCGCCCCCCATGGTACCAGAGCATTGACTCTTCTAAGAGTCCTAAGAGTCCTGCTCACATTGATGGGGTGAAGCTGTGGGACCCTATTTTCAGAGATGATGTCCTCCACCCAACTCTCAAAAAGCTGAAAGGGTCTTCAGTAGAGATGGATAGTCGAGCTGGGCTATCAGACGGTCACCTCTGTAGCTGTAGTGTCATTTTTCCTATGGTCCAATGTGTAAATTAAACAAAAAAGTGCACGTTTGTTATGATGTCCAAGATGGGGACCAGGATGTGGACATAATAAGAAATTAGGGAACATGATAGGAGACATTTCTACAATACATATAATCATTCTTATCTATCTAATACGATGACAACAGCTCTCCATACCTGCAGTCCACCACAAGGACCACCCTCTCTAATCCCTGAAAAATGAAATCATCCTCAGGGACGAAGAGAGGGGGCTAAGCGCCCCCCATGGTTTTAGAGCATTGACTCTTCTAAGAGTCCTAAGAGTCCTGCTTACACTGATGGGGTGCAGCTGTGGGACCCTATTTTCAGAGATGATGTCCTCCACCCAACTCTCAAAAAGCTGAAAGGGTCTTCAGTAGAGATGGATAGTCGAGCTGGGCTATCAGACGGTCACCTCTGTAGCTGTAGTGTCATTTTTCCTATGGTCCAATGTGTAAATTAAACAAAAAAGTGCACGTTTGTTATGATGTTCAAGATGGGGACCAGGATGTGGACATAATAAAAAATTAGGGAACATGATAGGAGACATTTCTACAATACATATAATCATTCTTATCTATCTAATACGATCACAACAGCTCTCCATACCTGCAGTCCACCACAAGGACCACTCTCTCTAATCCCTGAAAAATGAAATCATCCTCAGTGACGAAGAGAGGGGGCTAAGCGCCCCCCATGGTCTCAGAGCATTGACTCTTCTAAGAGTCCTAAGAGTCCTGCTCACACTGATGGGGTGCAGCTGTGGGACCCTATTTTCAGAGATGATGTCCTCCACCCAACTCTCAAAAAGCTGAAAGGGTCTTCAGTAGAGATGGATAGTCGAGCTGGGCTATCAGTCGGTCACCTCTGTAGCTGTAGTGTAATTTTTCCTATGGTCCAATGTGTAAATTAAACAAAAAAGTGCCCGTTTGTTATGATGTCCAAGATGGGGACCAGGATGTGGACATAATAAAAAATTAGGGAACATGATAGGAGACATTTCTACAATACATATAATCATTCTTATCTATCTAATACGATGATAACAGCTCTCCATATCTGCAGTCCACCACAAGGACCACCCTCTCTAATCCCTGAAAAATGAAATCATCCTCAGTGATGAAGAGAGGGGGCTAAGTGCCCCCAATGGTCTCAGAGCATTGACTCTTCTAAGAGTCCTAAGAGTCCTGCTCACACTGATGGGGTGCAGCTGTGGGACCCTATTTTCAGAGATGATGTCCTCCACCCAACTCTCAAAAAGCTGAAAGGGTCTTCAGTAGAGATGGATAGTCGAGCTGGGCTATCAGACGGTCACCTCTGTAGCTGTAGTGTCATTTTCCCTATGGTCCAATGTGTAAATTAAACAAAAAAGTGCACGTTTGTTATGATGTCCAAGATGGGGACCAGGATGTGGACATAATAAAAAATTAGGGAACATGATAGGAGACATTTCTACAATACATATAATCATTCTTATCTATCTAATACGATGACAACAGCTCTCCATACCTGCAGTCCACCACAAGGACCACCCTCTCTAATCCCTGAAAAATGAAATCATCCTCAGTGACGAAGAGAGGGGTCTAAGCGCCCCCATGGTCTCAGAGCATTAACTCTTCTAAGAGTCCTAAGAGTCCTGCTCACACTGATGGGGTGCAGCTGTGGGACCCTATTTTCAGAGATGATGTCCTCCACCCAACTCTCAAAAAGCTGAAAGGGTCTTCAGTAGAGATGGATAGTCGAGCTGGGCTATCAGACGGTCACCTCTGTAGCTGTAGTGTCATTTTTCCTATGGTCCAATGTGTAAATTAAACAAAAAAGTGCACGTTTGTTATGATGTCCAAGATGGGGACCAGGATGTGGACATAATAAAAAATTAGGGAACATGATAGGAGACATTTCTACAATACATATAATCATTCTTATCTATCTAATACGATGACAACAGCTCTCCATACCTGCAGTCCACCACAATGACCACCCTCTCTAATCCCTGAAAAATGAAATCATCCTCAGGGACGAAGAGAGGGGGCTAAGCGCCCCCCATGGTTTTAGAGCATTGACTCTTCTAAGAGTCCTAAGAGTCCTGCTTACACTGATGGGGTGCAGCTGTGGGACCCTATTTTCAGAGATGATGTCCTCCACCCAACTCTCAAAAAGCTGAAAGGGTCTTCAGTAGAGATGGATAGTCGAGCTGGGCTATCAGACGGTCACCTCTGTAGCTGTAGTGTCATTTTTCCTATGGTCCAATGTGTAAATTAAACAAAAAAGTGCACGTTTGTTATGATGTCCAAGATGGGGACCAGAATGTGGACATAATAAAAAAATAGGGAACATGATAGGAGACATTTCTACAATACATATAATCATTCTTATCTATCTAATACGATGACAACAGCTCTCCATACCTGCAGTCCACCACAAGGACCACCCTCTCTATTCCCTGAAAAGTGAAATCATCCTCAGTGACGAAGAGAGGGGGCTAAGCGCCCCCCATGGTCTCAGAGCATTAACTCTTCTAAGAGTCCTAAGAGTCCTGCTCACACTGATGGGGTGCAGCTGTGGGACCCTATTTTCAGAGATGATGTTCTCCACCCAACTCTCAAATAGCTGAAAGGGTCTTCAGTAGAGATGGATAGTCGAGCTGGGCTATCAGACGGTCACCTCTGTAGCTGTAGTGTCATTTTTCCTATGGTCCAATGTGTAAATTAAACAAAAAAGTGCACGTTTGTTATGATGTCCAAGATGGGGACCAGGATGTGGACATAATAAAAAATTAGGGAACATGATAGGAGACATTTCTACAATACATATAATCATTCTTATCTATTTAATACGATGACAACAGCTCTCCATACCTGCAGTCCACCACAAGGACCACCCTCTCTAATCCCTGAAAAATGAAATCATCCTCAGTGACGAAGAGAGGGGGCTAAGCGCCCCCCATGGTCTCAGAGCATTGACTCTTCTAAGAGTCCTAAGAGTCCTGCTCACACTGATGGGGTGCAGCTGTGGGACCCTATTTTCAGAGATGATGTCCTCCACCCAACTCTCAAAAAGCTGAAAGGGTCTTCAGTAGAGATGGATAGTCGAGCTGGGCTATCAGACGGTCACCTCTGTAGCTGTAGTGTCATTTTTCCTATGGTCCAATGTGTAAATTAAACAAAAAAGTGCACGTTTGTTATGATGTCCAAGATGGGGACCAGGATGTGGACATAATAAAAAATTAGGGAACATGATAGGAGACATTTCTACAATACATATAATCATTCTTATCTATCTAATACGATGACAACAGCTCTCCATACCGTATTTCATGGTCAATCCAGGTTTGTCAGTGATGGCACTGACATAATGTATGGCGTCTTTTTCGGGCGTTATCCTTTGCCTTTTCATTGTGAAAATCCAGTTGCCTATATCAAAGCAAATTCTACTACTTGTAAAGTATGCAGAAAATGAAATGTAGAACATATAACATCAACTGCTTAGGAACGCATCATAGGTTAGTACTTAAAAGGATATTGTCATGTTCTAGTCATAATGCAAGCTGGACATTTTTCATGTTACCCTGTAATCGCCGGCCTGTTCTAATGCTCACAAGCAAAGATATATGCTCAGCTGCTAAGGCTTCCCTCTGCCTTCTGAATGAAAATTGAATATGTCTGGCTCACTGTGTATATAGCAGGTGCTCAGAAAAAATAAGAGTCAATTCAAAAGAAATAGCTCTGGCACACTATAGTGATTAATAACGTAAGAAAAGAACTCTTGGAATGCTGAAAATTCTTTATTTGTGCAAAAGGATAATTCATCCAACGTTTCGACCTTGTTTTTAGGTCTTTATCAAGGATAAAGTTATCTAAGATCATAAAGGGTTACAAAACCATATAAACACGTAATTAGTACATAGTACAACATAACAGTACAATATATTGCTACTTGAGAGTACAATGGGTCAAATGACCATGAGGCACATACAAAAAATTTTTCCAAAGCCATAGTGAAAACATTTGTACTGAGGAAAGAAAATTTCCACATGACCTATCTGGAGAAACATTCTGGATCAAACAACCAAAAATAGTCAAGCAGGTAAATACACACCTATATGGATAACAGGATGATATGTGTTCAATTGTATAGCGTCATTGCCATTAAGGTACAAATGGAAAACTTGCAATCCTATATAGTGAAGGAAATGAACACATATCATATCAAAGAACACAGGAACATGGGTGTGAGAAAAACCTCAATGTTTATACTTTGTTCTTTATAATGGTGTGAACATGTATATGTCTCAGTACCTTATGCACTTGAGAATTCTAGTGAGTAGATGATGAAAGCCTATTCCAGAACTGGAATCGGTAAATAATTGTAGGTGGAATCTAAATGAAAAGATGGTACAAGTGTTATCATGACACGTGGGCTATAACACAATGGACCGTGTGACAAAGAAGAAAGGAGAGAAAGAAGAGGAAGAAAATGGAACTACCTGTAACATTACGTGATAGTCACTGGTAAGTATCACTTGACAATTCAGGTGAAAAAGGATTCCTTTATTAAAGGGTTCTCAGTCGCCTCAGGATCATGAAATACTAGGGTAAATGATATGAGAATGGGTAAGAAGCACCACTAAAGGAAATATGAGATGCAGGACATATATCTATAAACCCCTGAACTACATGATAGAAATAAAAAGAAGAAAAAAGAAAAAAAAGAAGAAAGAAGAAGAACACATAGAATGCGGAAAGAGAATGGGTACAACTACCTGAGTTACTGCAGGGAGGCCCCTGGTTGGTATTGTGAGGGTTAGTGGAATTCCTTCACTGAAGGGTTCTCAGTTGCCTCAGGTTCGGGAAAAATGCTATAGACAAATAATGCCCGGAGAAAAGGGGTTCATATACAGCGAATAATGGTAATACAAGGTACATGTGTCACATGTAATAGTATATATATATATATTGTACTAAGCTCTACACCAGAAATAGAAAGTAGTCCCTCTGCCTTTTGTCTAGGTGCCCTGAGTTATGTCCTGTAAACTGTCACAGCGACCCAGACACACATGTGTAGTAGGGGAATATCCCTGCTGAGATGCCAGTGCTAGAGCACTCGTTTGCTGTGGAGTTGAACGCTATGTGAGCAGTTCTTACCTTCAATGAGCAGAAGTCTCTTTTTTCAGATTTCAATATCTCTGTGGGTATCTGGCAGAAATATGGAATACTCTTTACTGCTAAGACCCTGTACACCACTCCCACTAAAGGGGGCTTTACACGCTGCGACATCGCTAATGCGGAGTCGTTGGGGTCACGGAATTTGTGACGCACATCCGGCCGCATTAGCGATGTTGCTGCGTGTGACACCGATGAGCGATTTTGCATCGTTGCAAAAACGTGCAAAATCGCTCATCGGTGACATGGGTCTCCATTCTCGATTATTGTTACTGCAGCAGTAACGATGTAGTTCGTCGCTCCTGCGGCAGCACACATCACTCCGTGTGACACCGCAGAAACGAGGAACCTCTCCTTACCTGCCTCCCAGCCGCTATGAGGAAGGAAGGAGGTGGGCGGGATGTTCCGGCCACTCATCTCCGCCCCTCCGCTGCTATTGGGCGGTCGCTCAGTGACGTCGCTGTGACGCCGCACGGACCGCCCCCTTAGAAAGGAGGCGGTTCGCCGGTCACAGCGACGTCGCCGGGCAGGTATGTGTGACGGGTCTGGTCGGTGTTGTGCGGCATGGGCAGCGATTTACCCGTGTCGCGCAACAGATGGGGGCGGGTACCCACACTAGCGATATCGGGACCGATATCGCAGTGTGTAAAGTAGCCTTTAGTCACATGACCAAGACTGTATCTGTGTCCCTACAACACACTTGAGACAAATGTGTGTGTGAGCCTGCATTGTGGGGTATATATAATATATTATAGAGCTGGGAAGGATCATTCTAAGCAGTGAGCTGTTCCAGTATTTGTAGGAAAATACCCAGTAGAAGCATCAAACACAGCACCAATACCTCCCATCAGTATCCCACCACAGTGCCATGTAACCCATGCCCTACACTCCCATCTACACCAATACTATACAGGCACAAACTAGTATATCTGACTAAAAGCCCCCAAAATATGAAGAACGGCCTATAGTTGAGTGTGGATATAAAATCTATGTGAGCAGAGCTAGAATAGAAATCACTGATCGCATTGAAGTCATTCTGACCATAAATCACCATGATATCAAGGTGAGGAGTTGTGTGTTACTGCTGGGAGGAAAGGGTTAACAGTGGAATATTAAGGTGCATTTCTGTGTGCAGTGTTACTAGTCAATGTAACAATTCAATATGAGCTGCTCTTGGTGCCGGGGGAGGGAGATGCTCTCCTGAGCAAGATAGATGGGGAATGAACATGATATCTATATAGTGTAAGGCAGGGGGTCTCAAACTCGGCTGGGTGTATGGGCCGCACAGAGGAAAAAAATATTTGGGGGGCTGCATTCTTTGCAAGACAAAGTGACATTTTTATTGGTACCATATATGTATATATTTTTTTTACACACCTTTGGATGACTGATTTTCAACATTTTTCACTTGTTTATTATAACAAATGTGCACATTCTTTGGTTAAATCTAAAAAAAATAAATGTGATGTTAAAAAAAAGTCATGCCTTATTTTGTTTTTTTTTACATTTTATCCCTTTCTTTTAACTAATAGTGTTACAATTATGACGCTAGCGTTTTGTGAAGGGAATGCTTTGCCTACTTCCGTGACTATGGCCTTCCGGAACTGCTGCATTTTGGCTGACCTCTCCGCCTCGGGAATAAGAGACATAAAGTTCTCCTTGTAGCGTGGGTCTAACAGTGTTACCAACCAGTAATGATTGTCGGCCAAGATGTTCTTAACGCGAGGGTCACGAGACAGGCAGCTTACCATAAAGTCATCCATGTGCGCCAGACTCTTAACAGCCATCACTTCAGTATCCAGACCAACACGATGACTGAACATGCTGTCCTCCTCCTTCTCCTCCTCCTCATCTACCCTGTCCTCTGGCCAGCCACGCTGAACTGAGCATATGACTGGTATGCATGTCATATCCTCAATTTGGCCGGAGAGTTGCTCCATGTCTTCATCTTCCTCCTCGTCATAGTCCTCCACTGCACGTTGTGATGAGACGAGGCTGGGCTATGTGTTATCACCCACACCCACTACTGTTTCTTGCTCCAACTCATCGTGTTCCGCCTGCAATGCATCATGTTTGGTTTTGAGCAGAGACCGTTTTAGAAGGCAGAGAAGCGGTATGGTGACGCTAATAATGGCGTCATCGCCGCTCACCATCTTGGTGGAGTCCTCAAAGTTTTGGAGGATGGTACATAGGTCGGACATCCATCTCCACTCCTCAGGTGTTATGTGTGGAGTTTGACCCATTTCCCGACGGCTTAGGTGATGCAGGTACTCAACAACTGCCCTCTTCTGCTCACATATCCTGATCAACATGTGCAGAGTTGAATTCCAACGCGTGGGGACATCACACACCAGTCTGTGAGCCGGAAGATGCAAACGACGCTGAAAGCCGGCAAGGCCGGCTGAAGCAGTAGGTGACTTTCGAAAATGTGCAGACAGGCGGCGAACTTTTACCAGCAGATCAGACAGCTCTGGGTATGACTTTAGAAACCGCTGAACCACGAGGTTGAGCACATGGGCCATGCATGGAACATGTGTCAGCTGGCCTCGCCTCAAAGCCGCCACTAGGTTCCGGCCATTGTCACACACAACCTTTCCTGGCTTTAGGTTCAGAGGTGTGAGCCAGTGATCTGCATGCTGTTTTAGAGCTGTCCACACCTCTTCTGCATTGTGGGATTTGTCACTTATGCAGATTAGCTGCAGCACAGCCTGTTGCCGCTTCGCCGAGGCAGTGCTGCAGTGCTTCCAGCTTGGGACTGGTGTGGAGGGTAAAGTGGATGAGGATGCGCAGGAGGAGGAGGAGGCTGAAGAGCATGACATTCCGGAGCTGTAGAGTGTGGGTGAAACCCTGACTGAGGTAGGGCCTGCAAACCTTGGTGTGGGAAGGACTTGTTCCGTTCCTCGCTCAAACTGGGTCCCAGCTGGGCTGGGCTGGGTCCCTACCCGGCTGGGTAGGGCGTTGTGGGGGGTTTGTCTATCTCCGTTTGAGGTGAGTTTGTTTAAGTTAGCCTTTTCTTTGGCGTTTTTTGGAGCCCTGCGGGTTGGGGAGTTGGTATCGCCCAGTAAGGCGTTCCCCGGGGGCTTAGATTGGGGTGACATTGTCAGTGGAAAACGGAGTTGAATTTTGGATTAGGAAATCGAAAACTGATCAGAGAGGTGTGGGTAGACTAGTCCGTTTGGGGATGGTTGTGGCATCTGATATGTGCCCGTTCAAGTGTCTCGGGAATTTTCAACAGATCCGTCCGAAGGTGGATGGCCCCTTATTATGTCACGAGGATGGGTCCTTTTTATCGAGATACCAATTTGTGAGTGTTTTTAGGGCATGTTTGAAGTCGTTGGGGTTAGATCCGAAGTCTTTCGGATTGGGGCAGCGACGGAGGCCTCTATATGCGGCCTACCGGAGGAGACAGTTAAGCAGATTGGTAGGTGGAAGTCGCAGCGCTTTAAGTCGTATGTACGTCCCCAGGTGGTTGTTGGCAATTGAGGGGAAAAGGGGGGGGTATTAGGGTAGCAATGGGGGGGGGTGAGAGTGTGTGTTTTTTGTCAATTTGGTTTGGTGAGGCAATAAAATGGTGTCGTCTGTACATTTTGTATTGCAGAAGCACCCCCCCTTCCTTCCCTGGTCTGGATCCTTGGCCACTCTTATGTGTATTGGGGAGCCCGACGAGCGGACGCGAGATGGAACGGGAGACAGCTAGGTTTTGAGAAGGACCTGGCTCTCGTGCGATGGCTCGGTGTTCGGGGGTTAGGGTGGAACAGGGTGTTGCAGGAGGTGCATAGATACGCCCGGTTGGACAGACCTCCTGACATGTTAGTGTTGCATGCCGGGGGGAATGATTTGGGTGGGCGTCCTTTTCGAATCTTGATAAAGGACATCAAACATGATTTGTTACGGTTATGGGTGTCGTTTCCAGGTCTAACGATAGTCTGGTCGGAGATAGTAGCGAGAAAGAGTTGGCAGAAAGCGCGGTCAGTTGACAGGTTGAACAAGGCGCGGGCGAAGGTTAATAGGGCGATCTCGAAGTTTGTTAGTCGGAACGGGGGTATAGCAATACGGCATGTTGAGTTGGAAAGGACGGAAGAGGAATTTTGGTTGGCTGACGGGGTACACCTTAATGCGGTGGGAACTGACTTATGGGCTCTTGGCTTGCAGGGAGGTATTGAGAGGGCCCTTTGGTTGCGGGGGGTCTCAGGCACTTGAAGGGTTTCAAGGTGCCTTCGTTGTGGTGTTGTTTATTGGTGGGTCCTTGAAGTTGGTTTAAAATTGGTTCGGGGATTCATCCGGGTATGGATCCCCTCATTGGCAGAATTGATGGTCCCCTGGTGATTTTGGGGGGGAACCCCGACGGGGTATGTCGGGGCCCCTGGGGGTGTGGTTGGGGTTGACGGAGGATTAACCCTTACCATTTGGTGCTCCTGAGCCAGTGTGGGTAACGGCTGGGAGCAAGTTGAGGTTTTTTATTGCTCGGTTATGGGAATCACCAGGGTTTTGGTAGCTTCAAGGACCTTACCACATTGCAAATTTTATTGGTTATGTATTCTTGTTAATAAAATGGCTGCTATGGCCAAAATTATCCAAAGATAAATATGTGTCTGTGTAATTACTTTTAAATAAGAAATGGGAATGGAGGTGTGGGGTATGAAAGGAAGACCGGAGTCAACAATTCCAGGGTCAAGCATGTTTATTTGCGTAAGCTTCGTTCCAGGGTAGAAAGGGTAAGAGTGCCTTTCAGAATTCGAAGTGGTCGGACTGTACGGACCACCAAGAACTGCAGGAGAGCTTGAACATCTTCCCATGGATTTGCGACATCCTCCCTCATCAGTTACGTAGGTAAGCAGGTTCTCAGCATTGCAGCCCATTTGTTGTCTTAAGTTAGTTAAGCGGGGTTAACTAACCTGTCAGTTCAGCCTCAGGTCTAAAGCAGAGGCCTGGACTCCACTCCTTACTCCTCACTCCACAACTCTCCTTAAAAACAACTGACTCCTTTTTCCTGCCCCGGGGTCTCCAGACCCCTAGGTGGGCGTTTCCTTCCGTCTGGTCCTGCCCACTGATGTGCCTGTCTTTCCCTGGGGGAGGTGACTAGGATTTTCTGGTTGGCTTTGTGTGACTTAGGTGAGGGAAGTTGTTATGCGGGGGCCTATGTGTGACTACCTGCAGTGTCAGGGCGTCACATATGTATGTGTGTATGTCTGCTAAAGGAATCCGCACCGTCATATTTACAAACACAAAATTTTGCAGACACCTCATGTGACTCAGGGAATGTTGTAGACTATGTTTTAACAGGAATATTTAACCCCGCGCTTTACAGTTACTCTCCAAAAAACCTGCCTCCATTAAACTGAATGGAGGTGGGAGCTGCAAGTTATTAATAGCAGCTGTGATTGGTTGCTATAGGAACAAAGGACATTCATAGTATAAGAAGCTTATGTGTGAGATAATATGATGTCAGTGGGGAGACAGATAGAGAGAGACAGACACAGACTGAGAGACAAACAGACAGAGACAGATAGGCATAGACAGACAGGGAAAGAGACAGAGACAAACAGACAGAGGCAGACAGGGAAAGAGACAGACAGAGATAGACAGGGAAAAAAGGCAGACAGACAGAGACAGAGAAAGAGACAGAGGCAGATAGGGAAACAGACAGAGACAAACATACAGAGACAGGCAGGAGAAAAGGCAGACCGACAGGGAAAGAGACAGACAGGGGAAGAGACAGACAGAGAGAGACAGACAGATAGAGACAGACAAAGAAATACAGAGATAGACAGGGAAAGAGACAAACGGGGAATGAGTCAGACAGAGAGAGACAAAGAGAGACAGGCAGAGAGAGACAGAGAAAGAGACAGACAGGGGAAGAGAAAGACAGAGACAGACAAAGAAATACAGAGACAGACAGGGGAAGAGACAGACAGGGGAAGAGACAGACAGGGGAAGAGACAGACAGACAGGGAAAGAGACAGACCTGGAAAAGAGACAGACCTGGAAAAGAGACAGGCCTGGAAAAGAGACAGACAGACATAGAAACAGACAGCCACAAAGAGAGAGAGAGACAGACAGACACAGAGAGACAGACAGAGATAGAGAGACAGACAGACATGGATAGAGATAGAGACACACAGAGACAGACAGATGACAGAGACTGGGAGAGAGACAGACAGAAGCATAAATCCCTAACTAAAACTTAACATTTAATGATAGTTTTAAAAGGTAAAAAAACACAAATCATGTAAATAGAATGACTCTCTTCTGTGCATAGTCAACATTTTGTGTTTGTAAATATGACGGTGCGGATTCCTTTAGCAGACATACACACATACATATGTGACGCCCTGACACTGCAGGTAGTCACACATAGGCCCCCGCATAACAACTTCCCTCACCTAAGTCACACAAAGCCAACCAGAAAACCCTAGTCACCTCCCCCAGGGAAAGACAGGCACACCAGTGGGCAGGACCAGACGGAAGGAAACGCCCACCTAGGGGTCTGGAGACCCCGGGGCAGGAAAAAGGAGTCAGTTGTTTTTAAGGAGAGTTGTGGAGTGAGGAGTAAGGAGTGGAGTCCAGGCCTCTGCTTTAGACCTGAGGCTGAACTGACAGGTTAGTTAACCCCGCTTAACTAACTTAAGATAACAAATGGGCTGCAATGCTGAGAACCTGCTTACCTACGTAACTGATGAGGGAGGATGTCGCAAATCCATGGGAAGATGTTCAAGCTCTCCTGCAGTTCTTGGTGGCCCGTACAGTCCGACCACTTCGAATTCTGAAAGGCACTCTTACCCTTTCTACCCTGGAACGAAGCTTAGGCAAATAAACATGCTTGACCCTGGAATTGTTGACTCCGGTCTTCCTTTCATACCCCACACCTCCATTCCCATTTCTTATTTAAAAGTAATTACACAGACACAAATTTATCTTTGGATAATTTTGGCCATAGCAGCCATTTTATTAACAAGAATACATAACCAATAAAATTTGCAATGTGGTAAGGTCCTTGAAGCTACCAAAACCCTGGTGATTCCCATAACCGAGCAATAAAAAACCTCAACTTGCTCCCAGCCATTACCCACACTGGCTCAGGAGCACCAAATGGTAAGGGTTAATCCTCCGTCAACCCCAACCACACCCCCAGGGGCCCCGACATACCCCGTCGGGGTTCCCCCCCAAAATCACCAGGGGACCATCAATTCTGCCAATGAGGGGATCCATACCCGGATGAATCCCCGAACCAATTTTAAACCAACTTCAAGGACCCACCAATAAACAACACCACAACGAAGGCACCTTGAAACCCTTCAAGTGCCTGAGACCCCCCGCAACCAAAGGGCCCTCTCAATACCTCCCTGCAAGCCAAGAGCCCATAAGTCAGTTCCCACCGCATTAAGGTGTACCCCGTCAGCCAACCAAAATTCCTCTTCCGTCCTTTCCAACTCAACATGCCGTATTGCTATACCCCCGTTCCGACTAACAAACTTCGAGATCGCCCTATTAACCTTCGCCCGCGCCTTGTTCAACCTGTCAACTGACCGCGCTTTCTGCCAACTCTTTCTCGCTACTATCTCCGACCAGACTATCGTTAGACCTGGAAACGACACCCATAACCGTAACAAATCATGTTTGATGTCCTTTATCAAGATTCGAAAAGGACGCCCACCCAAATCATTCCCCCCGGCATGCAACACTAACATGTCAGGAGGTCTGTCCAACCGGGCGTATCTATGCACCTCCTGCAACACCCTGTTCCACCCTAACCCCCGAACACCGAGCCATCGCACGAGAGCCAGGTCCTTCTCAAAACCTAGCTGTCTCCCGTTCCATCTCGCGTCCGCTCGTCGGGCTCCCCAATACACATAAGAGTGGCCAAGGATCCAGACCAGGGAAGGAAGAGGGGGTGCTTCTGCAATACAAAATGTACAGACGACACCATTTTATTGCCTCACCAAACCAAATTGACAAAAAACACACACTCTCACCCCCCCCATTGCTACCCTAATACCCCCCCCTTTTCCCCTCAATTGCCAACAACCACCTGGGGACGTACATACGACTTAAAGCGCTGCGACTTCCACCTACCAATCTGCTTAACTGTCTCCTCCGGTAGGCCGCATATAGAGGCCTCCGTCGCTGCCCCAATCCGAAAGACTTCGGATCTAACCCCAACGACTTCAAACATGCCCTAAAAACACTCACAAATTGGTATCTCGATAAAAAGGACCCATCCTCATGACATAATAAGGGGCCATCCACCTTCGGACGGATCTGTTGAAAATTCCCGAGACACTTGAACGGGCACATATCAGATGCCACAACCATCCCCAAACGGACTAGTCTACCCACACCTCTCTGATCAGTTTTCGATTTCCTAATCCAAAATTCAACTCCGTTTTCCACTGACATAATGTCACCCCAATCCAAGCCCCCGGGGAACGCCTTACTGGGCGATACCAACTCCCCAACCCGCAGGGCTCCAAAAAACGCCAAAGAAAAGGCTAACTTAAACAAACTCACCTCAAACGGAGATAGACAAACCCCCCACAACGCCCTACCCAGCCGGGTAGGGACCCAGCCCAGCCCAGCTGGGACCCAGTTTGAGCGAGGAACGGAACAAGTCCTTCCCACACCAAGGTTTGCAGGCCCTACCTCAGTCAGGGTTTCACCCACACTCTACAGCTCCGGAATGTCATGCTCTTCAGCCTCCTCCTCCTCCTGCGCATCCTCATCCACTTTACCCTCCACACCAGTCCCAAGCTGGAAGCACTGCAGCACTGCCTCGGCGAAGCGGCAACAGACTGTGCTGCAGCTAATCTGCATAGGTGACAAACCCCACAATGCAGAAGAGGTGTGGACAGCTCTAAAACAGCATGCAGATCACTGGCTCACACCTCTGAACCTAAAGCCAGGAAAGGTTGTGTGTGACAATGGCCGGAACCTGGTGGCGGCTTTGAGGCGAGGCCAGCTGACACATGTTCCATGCATGGCCCATGTGCTCAACCTCGTGGTTCAGCGGTTTCTAAAGTCATACCCAGAGCTGTCTGATCTGCTGGTAAAAGTTCGCTGCCTGTCTGCACATTTTCGAAAGTCACCTACTGCTTCAGCCGGCCTTGCCGGCTTTCAGCGTCGTTTGCATCTTCCGGCTCACAGACTGGTGTGTGATGTCCCCACGCGTTGGAATTCAACTCTGCACATGTTGATCAGGATATGTGAGCAGAAGAGGGCAGTTGTTGAGTACCTGCATCACCTAAGCCGTCGGGAAATGGGTCAAACTCCACACATAACACCTGAGGAGTGGAGATGGATGTCCGACGTATGTACCATCCTCCAAAACTTTGAGGACTCCACCAAGATGGTGAGCGGCGATGACGCCATTATTAGCGTCACCATACCGCTTCTCTGCCTTCTAAAACGGTCTCTGCTCAAAACCAAACATGATGCATTGCAGGCGGAACACGATGAGTTGGAGCAAGAAACAGTAGTGGGTGTGGGTGATAACACATAGCCCAGCCTCGTCTCATCACAACGTGCAGTGGAGGACTATGACGAGGAGGAGGATGAAGACATGGAGCAACTCTCCGGCCAAATTGAGGATATGACATGCATACCAGTCATATGCTCAGTTCAGCGTGGCTGGCCAGAGGACAGGGTAGATGATGAGGAGGAGGAGGAGGAGGAGAAGGAGGAGGACAGCATGTTCAGTCATCGTGTTGGTCTGGATACTGAAGTGATGGCTGTTAAGAGTCTGGCGCACATGGATGACTTTGTGGTAAGCTGCCTGTCTCGTGACCCTCGCGTTAAGAACATCTTGGCCGACAATCATTACTGGTTGGTAACACTGTTAGACCCACGCTACAAGGAGAACTTTATGTCTCTTATTCCCGAGGCGGAGAGGTCAGCCAAAATGCAGCAGTTCCGGAAGGCCATAGTCACGGAAGTAGGCAAAGCATTCCCTTCACAAAACGCTAGCGTCATAATTGTAACACTATTAGTTAAAAGAAAGGGATAAAATGTAAAAAAAAACAAAATAAGGCATGACTTTTTTTTAACATCAAATTTTTTTTTTTTAGATTTAACCAAAGAATGTGCACATTTGTTATAATAAACAAGTGAAAAATGTTGAAAATCAGTCATCCAAAGGTGTGTGAAAAAAATATATATATATGGTACCAATAAAAATGTCACTTTGTCCTGCAAAGAATGCAGCCCCCCAAATTATTTTTTTCCTCTGTGCGGCCCATACACCCAGCCGAGTTTGAGACCCCCTGCCTTACACTATATAGATATCATGTTAATTCCCCATCTATCTTGCTCAGGAGAGCATCTCCCTCCCCCGGCACCAAGAGCAGCTCATATTGAATTGTTACATTGACTAGTAACACTGCACACAGAAATGCACCTTAATATTCCACTGTTAACCCTTTCCTCCCAGCAGTAACACACAACTCCTCACCTTGATATCATGGTGATTTATGGTCAGAATGACTTCAATGCGATCAGTGATTTCTATTCTAGCTCTGCTCACATAGATTTTATATCCACACTCAACTATAGGCCGTTCTTCATATTTTGGGGGCTTTTAGTCAGATATACTAGTTTGTGCCTGTATAGTATTGGTGTAGATGGGAGTGTAGGGCATGGGTTACATGGCACTGTGGTGGGATACTGATGGGAGGTATTGGTGCTGTGTTTGATGCTTCTACTGGGTATTTTCCTACAAATACTGGAACAGCTCACTGCTTAGAATGATCCTTCCCAGCTCTATAATATATTATATATACCCCACAATGCAGGCTCACACACACATTTGTCTCAAGTGTGTTGTAGGGACACAGATACAGTCTTGGTCATGTGACTAAAGGCTACTTTACACACTGCGATATCGGTCCCGATATCGCTAGTGTGGGTACCCGCCCCATCTGTTGCGCGACACGGGCAAATCGCTGCCCATGCCGCACAACACCGACCAGACCCGTCACACATACTTACCTGACCGGCGACGTCGCTGTGACCGGCGAACCGCCTCCTTTCTAAGGGGGCGGTCCGTGCGGCGTCACAGCGACGTCACTGAGCGACCGCCCAATAGCAGCGGAGGGGCGGAGATGAGTGGCCGGAACATCCCGCCCACCTCCTTCCTTCCTCATAGCGGCTGGGAGGCAGGTAAGGAGAGGTTCCTCGTTTCTGCGGTGTCACACGGAGTGATGTGTGCTGCCGCAGGAGCGACGAACTACATCGTTACTGCTGCAGTAACGATAATCGAGAATGGAGACCCATGTCACCGATGAGCGATTTTGCACGTTTTTGCAACGATGCAAAATCGCTCATCGGTGTCACACGCAGCAACATCGCTAATGCGGCCGGATGTGCGTCACAAATTCCGTGACCCCAACGACTCCGCATTAGCGATGTCGCAGCGTGTAAAGCCCCCTTTAGTGGGAGTGGTGTACAGGGTCTTAGCAGTAAAGAGTATTCCATATTTCTGCCAGATACCCACAGAGATATTGAAATCTGAAAAAAGAGACTTCTGCTCATTGAAGGTAAGAACTGCTCACATAGCGTTCAACTCCACAGCAAACGAGTGCTCTAGCACTGGCATCTCAGCAGGGATATTCCCCTACTACACATGTGTGTCTGGGTCGCTGTGACAGTTTACAGGACATAACTCAAGGCACCTAGATAGAAGGCAGAGGTACTGGGATTGGTTGGTTTTTGGTGACGGAGGTGCAGGGGCTGGCGCCCATGTGCAGTGCTGGCTAAGGTATATTGATGATATTTTGATTTTTTGGCAGGGCACTGTGGAGCAGCTCGAGACATTTATGGAGGAACTTAATAACAACACCTTTAACATCAGATTGACGCATAAGCATAGCAGCAGTTGCGTTGACTTCCTGGATATTAAAATTTCATTCGGTTCTGAGCGAATTGTTCAGACCGACGTCCATAGGAAGGAAACATCAGTCAACGCACTGCTGCATGCTTCTTCTGCTCATACCCCCTCCACCATCCGGGCCGTACCGACTGGCCAGTTCCTCAGGATGAAGCAAATTTGTTCGTCAGACACTGCTTTTGAACAACAGTCTGCCGACCTCCAGCGCCATAGGGGTGGCAAAGGCGGTCTTCCCCCGGTCTGCCTCAGCAACGGACACTAGCCAATAGTGACTAGTGAGATCAAGGGTAGAAAAATAATTTGCAGTTCTCAATGCAGCTAGCGATTCCTCAATACGGGGGAGTGGTGCTGTCCTTCTTCTTTAACAGGACCAACGGAGCTACCCAAAGGCTACAACTGTCACGGATAACCCCAGCCGCCTTCATGTTGCTCAACATGTCCTTGGTACACTGGTAATGTGAAGGTGGTATTGGCTTATAGCTCTCTTTGATGGGTGGGTGTGCACCTGTGGGGATGTAGTGTTGGACCCCTTTAATTCCCCCAAAATCTAGCGGATGTTTGCTGAAGACTTGCTCGCTCGTATTCTTGCACTACCCTGTGGACCCGCTTCTTGTGATGTGAAGGTGTGGAGTCAGTGCCTACGTGTAATTCCTTACACCACTCCTCTGGCTGACTTGGTGAGCAGTCACTGACTGGGTGGGGTGCAGTAATAGTGGATGCTGCTACTTGGATAGCATGTGTATCTACTGTGAACAGCTTATCAATGGTGGCAAGTCGGGGCAGCTTAACCTCCTGCTCTCCGCAGTTTAACACTCTCACGGGCACTCTTCCCTTCCGCACTAATGAATAAAACTATGATGTAAATATCATATAGATACCCCACAATTGTAAATAAAGGTAGGTTATGGGAAAAGGGGGAACAGGGAAAGAGGAAAATAGTGTAATAAAGTATACCTTCTGGGGGTGAGAGGAAATGGCAGCACAGCCAGTGGAGGTGAAGCAAAAGGAAGCCTGCAACTAAAGAGTTGAGAGCGTTATCACATGGTGACTGAGCCTGATTGTAAAGGGAGCATAGAGTGGAGCATACTCTGGGCACGTTAGAACCCAAGTTCTTAAACCATGAATATGGACCCCTTTTATTCTCCCAAAGTCTAGCGGATGTTTGCTGAAGACTTGCTCGTATTCTTGCACTACCCTGTGGACCCGCTTCTTGTGATGTGAAGGTGTGGAGTCAGTGCCTACGTGTAATTCCTTACACCACTCCTCTGGTTGACTTGGTGAGCTGTCACTGAATGGGTGTGGTGAAGTAACGGTGGATGCTGTGGCTTGGATATCATATTAAATATAGGGACCCCCATACAGTAGTATGAGAATTTTTTTTGTATTCAATGATCGGTATTACCTTCAGGGGCGCGGCACGTGGACGTGCGTTCCATTAGCCTCACTGCATTCCACTCCCATACAGGAAGTGGGCGCAGCTATTACTACGGTCGCACATAAAAGAACCCACAGCCACTACTGCACACAGCTGACTCCACCACTGGAAACCCACTTCTACACCAACGCAGGTAAGACAGGATCGGCACCTCTATGCTCCCGTTACAATCAGGCTCAGTCACCATGTGATAATGCTCTCAACAATTTAGTTGCAGGCTTCCCCTTGCTTCACCTCCACTGGCTGTGCTGCCATTTCCTCTCCCCCCTGGAAGGTATACTTTATTACACTATTTTCCTGTTTCCCTCTTCTCCCTTTTCCCATAACCTACCTTTATCTGCATTTGTGGGGTATCTATATACTATTTATATCACAGTTTTATTCATTAATACGGAAGGGAAGAGTGCGCGTGAGAGTGTTGAACTGCGGAGAGCAAGAGGTTAAGCTGCCCCGATTTGCCACCATTGATAAGCTGTTCACAGTAGATACACATGCTATCCAAGCAGCAGCAGCATCCACCATTACTGCACCCCACCCAGTCAGTGACAGCTCACCAAGTCAGCCAGAGGAGTGGTGTCAGGAATTACACGTAGGCACTGACTACACACCTTCACATCACAAGAAGGGGGTGCAAGTGTGACGCCCTGGACTAGCCAGTTAGTCACAGACATAACACACACACACCCCCTTTCCCGGATAGTTACACTAGTCAGACACAAAACCGTTGTTGCCTCCCTCCAGGGGCTGATGTCCACACCAGGTGGGGCGGAGCCAGGCGGTTGGCCCCACCCACCAAGGAGTTCACAGGCCTGGAGGTGGGAAAACCAGTCAGTTAGTTGAAGTTCAGTTTAGAGTTGAACCGTGGAGGTAGTGAGTTCAGTGAGGAGGCCAGTTTTGGGTAGGAGTGCAAAACTGCTAGTGTCTGGGTCAGATCCCAGGCACTATGGGGAGATAAGGTATGCACACCAGTGACTATGTAAGGGGAATACATGAAATAGCAGAAACTGCAGTGTGAATACTGACTTGAAAATTTCAATAGCTATATGCAAGAGTGAATATGTGAAAAATGGAATCTGCATTACTGCCATGAACATATGAATCAAGAGAAATTTAGCTACTGAATTGATCAATGCAATAGAGCCCCAACACTATGCCAAAGTATTTCTCTACGTTGGGGTCCCTAGCTTGTGTGTGTCCTCTCATGCAGTTAAAAAACCTACCGTGTATGGGAAGCTGAGACCCAGGCTATTTATGCGTATGATATGGATTGGCAATAGGTGTGGTTGGGGAGGGTTCACAAACGAAAAAATACTAACAAATAGGAATAACGTTTGGAACACCATTCTAAGTCCGAACTGGGTGCAAAAACCTAAAAAAACATCACTATGGGGAGATAAGGTATGCACACCAGTGACTATGTAAGGGGAATACATGAAATAGCAGAAACTGCTGTGTGAATACTGACTTGAAAAATCCAATAGCATTAATTCACATAATCCTAGTGACTGCGCACACAACATGGCCAAACGAAAACAAAAGACAGTACCTGGCCATTCAATCCAATGGAAACTCATAGGCAACACAGTCCATTAGACTAGGCAATTACATGCAGCCAAACAAAGTTCATGGGCCTTGCCTCAGAGTCGAACCCACAACCTCTTGGAGAACAAGCAAAGAGCCTACCACTAAACCAACTCAGTGAAGTTGGAAACCGACTCTACATTAATTAACATAATCCTAGTGACTGCGCACACAACATGGCCAAACAAAAGCAAAAGACAGTACCTGGCCTATCAATCCAATGGAAACTCATAGGTAACACAGTACATTGGACTAGGCAATTACATGCAGCCATACAAAGCCCATGGGTCTTGCCCCAGAGTCAAACCCACAACCTCTCGTAGCCAGGGCAAAGAGCCTACCACTACACCAACACAGAGAAGTAGGTGAATGACTCTACATTAATTCACATAATCCTAGTGACTGCGCACACAACATGGCCAAACAAATGCAAAAGACATTATCTGGCCTATCAATCCAATGGAAACTCATAGGCAACACAGTCCATTAGACTAGGCACTTACATGCAGCCATGTAAAGTTCATGGGCATTGCCTCAGAGTCGAACCCACAACCTCTTGGAGAACAAGCAAAGAGCCTACCACTAAACCAACTCAGAGAAGTGGAAAACCGTTTATACATTAATTCACATAATCCTAGTGACTGCGCACACAACATGGCCAAACAAAAGCAAAAGACAGTACCTGGCCATTCAATCCAATGGAAACTCATAGGCAACACAGTCCATTAGACTAGGCAATTACATGCAGCCAAACAAAGTTCATGGGCCTTGCCTCAGAGTCGAACCCACAACCTCTTGGAGAACAAGCAAAGAGCCTACCACTAAACCAACTCAGTGAAGTTGGAAACCGACTCTACATTAATTAACATAATCCTAGTGACTGCGCACACAACATGGCCAAACAAAAGCAAAAGACAGTACCTGGCCTATCAATCCAATGGAAACTCATAGGCAACACAGTACATTGGACTAGGCAATTACATGCAGCCATACAAACTCCATGGGCCTTGCCTCAGAGTCAAACCCACAACCTCGTGCAGCTAAGCAAAGAGCCTTCCACTACAGCAACACAGAGAACTGGGAAACTGATTCTACATTAATTCACATAATCCTACCGACTGCGCACACAACATAACCAAACAAAAGATAATACCTGGCCAATCAATCCAATGGAAACTCAAAGGCAACACAGTCCATTGGACTAGGCAATTACATGCAGCCATATAAAGTCCATGGGCTTTGCCTCAGAGTCAAACCCACAATTTCTCGCAGCCCAAGCAAAGAGCCTACCACTACACCAAGACAGAGAAGTTGGAAACTGAGTTTACATTAGTTCACATAATCCTAGTGACTGCGCACACAACATGGCCAAACAAAAGCAAAAGACAGTACCTGGCCTATCAATCCAATGGGACCTCATAGGCAACACAGTTAATTGAAATAGGCAATTACATGCAGCCATACAAACACCATGGGCCTTGCCTCAGAGTCGAACCAACAACCTCTTGCAGCTTAAGCAAAGAGACTACCACTACACCAACACAGAGAAGTAGGTGAATGACTCTACATTAATTCACATAATCCTAGTGACTGCGCACACAACATGGCCAAACAAAAGCAAAAGACAGTACCTGGCCTATCAATCCAATAGAAACTCATAGGCAAAGCAATCAATTGGACTAGGCAATTACATGCAGCCATACAAAGTCCATGGGCCTTGCCTCAAAGTTGAACTCACAACCTCTCGCAGCTCAAGCAAAGAGCCTACCACTACACCAACACAGAGAAATGTAAACCTGACTCTACATTAATTCACATAATCCTAGTGACTGCGCACACAACATGGCCAAACGAAAACAAAAGACAGTAACTGGCCTATCAATCCAATAGAAACTCATAGGCAACACAGTCCATTGGACTAAGCAATTACATGCAGCCATTCAAAGTCCATAAGCCTTGCATTAGAGTCGAACCCACAACCTCTCGCAGCCCAAGCAAAGAGCCTACCACTACACCAACACAGAGAAGTGGGAAACTGACTCTACATTAATTCCCATAACCCTAGTGACTGCGCACACAACATGGTCAAACAAAAGCAAAAGGCAGTACCTGGCCTATCAATCCAATGGAAACTCATAGGCAACATAGTCCATTGGACTAGGCAATTACATGCAGTCATACAAAGTCCATGGGCTTTGCCGCAGAGTCAAACCCACAATTTCTCGCAGCCCAAGCAAAGAGCCTACCACTACACCAACACAGAGAAGTTGGAAACTAAGTTTACATTAGTTCACATAATCCTAGTGACTGCGCACACAACATGGCCAAACAAAAGCAAAAGACAGTACCTGGCCTATCAATCCGATGGGAACTCATAGGCAACACAGTCAATTGAACTAGGCGATTACATGCAGCCATACAAACTCCATGGGCCTAGCCTCAGAGTCGAACCCACAACCTCTCGCAGCTTAAGCAAAGAGACTACCACTACACCAACACAGAGAAGTAGGTGAATGACTCTACATTAATTCACATAATCCTAGTGACTGCGCACACAACATGGCCAAACAAAAGCAAAAGACAGTACCTGGCATATTAATCCAATGGAAACTCATAGGCAACGCAATCCTTTGGACTAGGCAATAACATGCAGCCATACAAAGTCCATGGGCCTTGCCTCAGAGTCAAAACCACTACCTCTCAAAGCCCAAGCAAAGAGCCTACCACTGCACCAACACAGAGAAGTGCGAAACTGACTCAACATAAATTCACATAATCCTAGTGACTGCGCACACAACATGGCCAAACAAAAGCAATAGACAGTCCCTGGCCTATCAATCCAATGGAAACTCATAGACAACATAGTCCATTGGACTAGGCAATTACATGCAGCCATACAAAGTCCATGGGCTTTGCCTCAGAGTCAAACCACAACTGCTCGCAGCCCAAGCAAAAAGCCTACCACTACACCAACTCAGAGAAGTAGGAGAATGATTCTACATTAATTCACATAATCCTAGTGACTGCGCACACAACATGGCCAAACAAAAGCAAAAGACAGTACCTGGCCTATCATTCCAATTGAAACTCATAGGTAACATAGTCCATTGGACTAGGCAATAACATGCAGCCATACAAAGTCCATGGGCCTTGCCTCAGAGTCGAACTCACAACCTCTCGCAGCCCAAGAAAAAAGCCTACCACTACAGCAACACAGAGAAGTGTGAAACTGACTCTACATTAATTCACATAATCCTAGTGACTGCGCACACAACATGGCCAAACAAAAGCAAAAGACAGTACCTGGCCTATCATTCCAATTGAAACTCATAGGTAACATAGTCCATTGGACTAGGCAATAACATGCAGCCATACAAAGTCCATGGGCCTTGCCTCAAAGTTGAACTCACAACCTCTCGCAGCTCTAGCAAAGAGCCTACAACTACATCAACACAGAGAAATGTGAACCTGACTCTACATTAATTCACATAATCCTAGTGACTGCGCACACAACATGGCCAAACAAAAGAAAATACCTGGCCTATCAATCCAATGGAAACTCATAGGCAACACAGTCCATTAGACTAGGCAAATACATGCAGCCATACAAAGCCCATGGGCCTTGCCCCAGAGTCGAACCCACAACCTCTTGTAGCCCAAGCAAAGAGCCTACAAATACACCAACACAGAGAAGTGGAAAACTGATTCTACATTAATTCACATAATCCTAGTGACTGCGCACACAACATGGCCAAACAAAAGCAAAAGACATTACCTGGCCTATAAATCCAATAGAAACTCGTAGGCAAAGCAATCAATTGGACTAGGCAATTACATGCAGCCATACAAAGTCCATGGGCCTTGCCTCAGAGTCGAACCCACAACTAGAGATGAGCGAACCGGTCGCGGTTCGGCTCGAGGTCGGTTCGCCGAACGGGGGTCCCGTTCGAGTTCGGTTCGTCGAACGTTCGACGAACCGAACTCGAACCAATAGGCTATAATGGGAGGCAATCACAAACACATAAAAATGCATTATAAATGTACACAAACAGTTAATAAACATTGCCATAACACTTACCGGTCCCCGCGATCCCTTCTGCACTCTGTCTCCTGCCGCTATTCCATCCGATGATCGCTGAACCCTCCCGGTGACCTGCACTGCCAGCAGAGAAGCAGGACCTATCGTGACGTCAAAATAGCCATGTGACCAGTCACGTGGCTATTATCTCATTGGCTACAGACTGGTCACATGACTATGACGAGTCATGTAGGACCTGCGAGTGCATCTCTCCGGTACACGGTGCACATGTGTGTATCGCCGTGTACCGGCGACATGCTCTAGCACACGGTCCGCGTTCCGTTAGGGACCGGCTGACACAGCCGGTCATTAACGGAGGTTGCCATAGCAACGCAGTTAGCGGTGACGTCACCGCTAACCGCGGCTCCGAGAGCACCGTTGCTATGGTAACGCGTGTCAGCGTCTGAGAGCAGGGAGCCAGCGCTAAGCATTGTGCGCTGCTCCCTGCTCTGTGCACATGTAGCTGCAGCACACATCGGGTAATTAACCCCATGTGTGCTGTAACTAGGAGAGCAGGGAGCCAGCGCTCAGTGTGCGCTGCTCCCTGCTCTCTGCACGTGTAGCTGCGTGCGCTGGTAACCAAGGTAAATATCGGGTTGGTTACCTGATATTTACCTTAGTTACCAAGCGCAGCATCTTCCACGCGGCGCTGGGGGCTGGTCACTGGTTGCTGGTGAGCTCATCAGCAACTCGTGTAGCCACGCTCCAGCGATCCCTGCCAGGTCAGGTTGCTGGTGGGATCGCTGGAGCGTCGCTAGTGTGACATCTCACCAGCAACCTCCTAGCAACTTACCAGCGATCCCTATCGTTGCTGGGATCGCTGGTAAGTTGCTTAGTGTGACGGGAAGCCCGTTTTTTTTAATTATTTCACTTATTTCATGAAATAATTAAAAAACAAATGACGTGGGCTTCACCCCATTTTTGTGTCCAGCCGGGTACAACTAGGCAGCTGGGGATTGGAATCCGCAGCACAGGTTAGCCCGAGGTTTCTGGGCGCCTCTGCTGCGAATTTCAGTCCGCAGCCGTCCCAGAAAATGGCGCTCTCATAGAAGCGCCATCATCTGGAGCTGTATCCAACTCTTCCAACAGCCCTGTAGCCGGGTGGCTTGTTGGGTAATCATGAGTTAATACTGGCTTTGTTTTACTAGCCAGTATTAAGCCAGAGATTCTTAATGTCAGGCACGTTTGACCCGGCCATTAAGAATCTCCAATAAAGGGTTAAAAAAAAACACCACACAGAGAAAAAATACTTTAATAGAAATAAATACACAGACACATTAGAGACTCCATCTTTATTACCCCCTGTCAGCCCTCCACGATCCTGCTCTTCTGTCTTCTTTCTTTCTAGTGTAGTAGTAGTGACGATTGTAGTGAGGATGAGTTTACCCAGCTCATCACTTGGGGCTGGGGAACCTCATCCTAACTACAATCATCACTACAAACGGGAAGCAGCGTGCAGATCAGTGCTGGCTGTCAGCGGTAACAGCGGTAAAGGCCCCGTCACACTAAGCAACTTACCAGCGATCCCAGCAACGATAGGGATCGCTGGTAAGTTGCTAGGAGGTTGCTGGTGAGATGTCACACTAGCGACGCTCCAGCGATCCCACCAGCAACCTGACCTGGCAGGGATCGCTGGAGCGTGGCTACACGAGTTGCTGATGAGCTCACCAGCAACCAGTGACCAGCCCCCAGCGCCGCGTGGAAGATGCTGCGCTTGGTAACTAAGGTAAATATCGGGTAACCAACCCGATATTTACCTTGGTTACCAGCGCACGCAGCTACACGTGCAGAGAGCAGGGAGCAGCGCACACTGAGCGCTGGCTCCCTGCTCTCCTAGTTACAGCACACATGGGGTTAATTACCCGATGTGTGCTGCAGCTACATGTGCACAGAGCAGGGAGCAGCGCACAATGCTTAGCGCTGGCTCCCTGCTCTCAGACGCTGACACGCGTTACCATAGCAACGGTGCTCTCGGAGCCGCGGTTAGCGGTGACGTCACCGCTAACTGCGTTGCTATGGCAACCTCCGTTAATGACCGGCTGTGTCAGCCGGTCCCTAACGGAACGCGGACCGTGTGCTAGAGCATGTCGCCGGTACACGGCGATACACACATGTGCACCGTGTACCGGAGAGATGCACTCGCAGGTCCTACATGACTCGTCATAGTCATGTGACCAGTCTGTAGCCAATGAGATAATAGCCACGTGACTGGTCACATGGCTATTTTGACGTCACGATAGGTCCTGCTTCTCTGCTGGCAGTGCAGGTCACCGGGAGGGTTCAGCGATCATCGGATGGAATAGCGGCAGGAGACAGAGTGCAGAAGGGATCGCGGGGACCGGTAAGTGTTATGGCAATGTTTATTAACTGTTTGTGTACATTTATAATGCATTTTTATGTGTTTGTGATTGCCTCCCATTATAGCCTATTGGTTCGAGTTCGGTTCGTCGAACGTTCGACGAACCGAACTCGAACGGGACCCCCGTTCGGCGAACCGACCTCGAGCCGAACCGCGACCGGTTCGCTCATCTCTAGTTGTGGGTTCGACTCTGAGGCAAGGCCCATGGACTTTGTATGGCTGCATGTAATTGCCTAGTCCAATTGATTGCTTTGCCTACGAGTTTCTATTGGATTTATAGGCCAGGTAATGTCTTTTGCTTTTGTTTGGCCATGTTGTGTGCGCAGTCACTAGGATTATGTGAATTAATGTAGAATCATTCTCCTACTTCTCTAGTATCATAGTATCATAGTTTTTAAGGTTGAAGGGAGACTCTAAGTCCATCTAGTTCAACCCGTAGCCTAACATGTTGATCCAGAGGAAGGCAAAAAAACCCCAATGTGGCAAACAAGTTCCAATGGGGAAAAAATTTCCTTCCTGACTCCACATCCGGCAATCAGACTAGTTCCCTGGATCAATACCCTGTCATAAAATCTAATATACATAACTGGTTATATTAAATTTTTCAAGAAAGGCGTCCAGTCTCTGCTTAAATGTTAGTAGTGAATCACTCATTACAACATCATGCGGCAGAGAGTTCCATAGTCTCACTGCTCGTACAGTAAAGAATCCTCGTCTGTGATTATGATTAAACCTTCTTTCCTCAAGACGTAGCAGATGCCCCCGTGTTCCAGTCGCAGGCCTAGGTGTAAATAGATCTTTGGAAAGGTCTCTGTACTGTCCCCTCATATATTTATACATTGTGATTAGATCTCCCCTAAGCCTTCGTTTTTCCAGACTAAATAACCCCAAGTTTAATAACCTGTCTTCGTATTGCAGCCCCCCCATTCCTCTAATAATCTTGGTCGCTCTTCTCTGCACCCTCTCCAGTTCAGCTATGTCCTTCTTATATATCGGTGACCAGAATTGTACACAGTATTCTAAGTGCGGTCGCACTAGTGACTTGTACAGAGGTAGAACTATATTTTTTTCATGAACACTTATACCTCTTTTAATACATCCCATGATTTTATTAGCCCTGGCAGCAGCTGCCTGACACTGTCCACTAAAGTGAAGTTTACCATCCACCCATACACCCAAGTCTTTTTCTGTGTCTGTTTTACCCAGTGTTCTACAATTAAGTACATAATCATAAATGTTATTCCCTCTACCCAAGTGCATGACCTTACATTTATCTACATTAAACTTCAATTGCCACTTCTCAGCCCAATCCTCCAATTTACATAAATCTCCCTGTAATATAAAATTATCCTCCTCTGTATTGATTACCCTGCAGAGTTTAGTATCATCTGCAAATATTGAAATTCTACTCCGCATGCCCCCAACAAGGTCATTTATAAATATGTTGAAAAGAAGCGGGCCCAATACTGACCCCTGTGGTACCCCACTATGAACTGAGACCCAGTCCGAGTACGTACCATTAATAACCACCCTTTGTTTCCTATCACTGAGCCAGTTTTTAACCCAGTTACACATATTTTCCCCTATCCCCATTATTCTCATTTTATGTACCAACCTTTTGTGTGGCACCGTATCAAAAGCTTTTGAAAAGTCCATATACACAACATCCACTGCATTTCCCTGGTCCAGGCTTGAACTTACCTCTTCATAGAAGCTGATCAAATTAGTTTGACAGGATCGATCCCTCATAAACCCATGTTGATACTCTGTCATAAGGTTATTTTTCTTGAGATACTCCAGTATAGCATCTCTCAAGAAACCCTCAAGGATTTTACCAACCGTAGAGGTTAAACTTACCGGCCTATAATTTCCCGGCTCAGTTTTTGTCCCCTTTTTGAATATTGGCACCACATTTGCTATGCGCCAGTCCTGCGGTACCGACCCTGTTATTAAGGAATCTGAGAAGATTAAAAATAATGGTCTATCTATCACAGAACTCAATTCCTGTAGTACTCTGGGGTGTATGCCATCCGGGCCCGGAGATTTGTCAGCCTTAGTGATTTCGAGGCGGTGGCGTACTTCCTGCTGGGTTAAGCAGGTAATATTCAAGGGTGAATTTATGGCATCACTGGTCATGTCATCTGCCATGGCATTTTCTTGTATAAAAACCGTAGAAAAAAAGTCATTCAGCAGGTTAGCTTTACCCTCATCCCCTTCCACCATTTCACCAAGACTATTTTTAAGGGGGCCAACACTATCGCTTTTCAGTTTTTTACTGTTTATGTAGTTAAAGAATATTTTAGGATTATTTTTACTTTCTCTCGCAATGAGTCTCTCTGTCTCAAACTTAGCTAACTTAATTTGCTTTTTACATATTTTATTTAATTTTCTATAATTATATAATGCCTCATCACTACCTACCCTCTTTAATTCTTTTAAGGCTTTCTGTTTTTCTTTTATTGCTTCCCTTACAGCTCTATTTAGCCATAGGGGTTTCCTCCTATTTCTAGCATGTTTGTTCCCATAGGGTATATTTTCTGCACAAGCCCTATTCAGGATGCTCATAAAAGTCTCCCATTTGCTTTGTGTACTTTTATTACTTAGTACATCATCCCAGTTTATTGCACTAAGATAATCTCTCAACCGTTTAAAATTTGCTTTCCTGAAGTTTAGCGTCCTTGTAGCCCCTCTACTATACTCTGAGTTGGTTTAGTGGTAGGCTCTTTGCTTGGGCTGCGAGCAGTTGTGGTTTGACTCTGAGGCAAAGCCCATGGACTTTGTATGGCTGCATGTAATTGCCTAGTCCAATGGACTATGTTGTCTATGAGTTTCCATTGGATTGATAGGCCAGGGACTGTCTATTGCTTTTGTTTGGCCATGTTGTGTGCGCAGTCACTAGGATTATGTGAATTTATGTTGAGTCAGTTTCGCACTTCTCTGTGTTGGTGCAGTGGTAGGCTCTTTGCTTGGGCTTTGAGAGGTAGTGGTTTTGACTCTGAGGCAAGGCCCATGGACTTTGTATGGCTGCATGTTATTGCCTAGTCCAAAGGATTGCGTTGCCTATGAGTTTCCATTGGATTAATATGCCAGGTACTGTCTTTTGCTTTTGTTTGGCCATGTTGTGTGCGCAGTCACTAGGATTATGTGAATTAATGTAGAGTCATTCACCTACTTCTCTGTGTTGGTGTAGTGGTAGTCTCTTTGCTTAAGCTGCGAGAGGTTGTGGGTTCGACTCTGAGGCTAGGCCCATGGAGTTTGTATGGCTGCATGTAATCGCCTAGTTCAATTGACTGTGTTGCCTATGAGTTCCCATCGGATTGATAGGCCAGGTACTGTCTTTTGCTTTTGTTTGGCCATGTTGTGTGCGCAGTCACTAGGATTATGTGAACTAATGTAAACTTAGTTTCCAACTTCTCTGTGTTGGTGTAGTGGTAGGCTCTTTGCTTGGGCTGCGAGAAATTGTGGGTTTGACTCTGCGGCAAAGCCCATGGACTTTGTATGACTGCATGTAATTGCCTAGTCCAATGGACTATGTTGCCTATGAGTTTCCATTGGATTGATAGGCCAGGTACTGCCTTTTGCTTTTGTTTGACCATGTTGTGTGCGCAGTCACTAGGGTTATGGGAATTAATGTAGAGTCAGTTTCCCACTTCTCTGTGTTGGTGTAGTGGTAGGCTCTTTGCTTGGGCTGCGAGAGGTTGTGGGTTCGACTCTAATGCAAGGCTCATGGACTTTGAATGGCTGCATGTAATTGCTTAGTCCAATGGACTGTGTTGCCTATGAGTTTCTATTGGATTGATAGGCCAGTTACTGTCTTTTGTTTTCGTTTGGCCATGTTGTGTGCGCAGTCACTAGGATTATGTGAATTAATGTAGAGTCAGGTTTACATTTCTCTGTGTTGGTGTAGTGGTAGGCTCTTTGCTTGAGCTGCGAGAGGTTGTGAGTTCAACTTTGAGGCAAGGCCCATGGACTTTGTATGGCTGCATGTAATTGCCTAGTCCAATTGATTGCTTTGCCTATGAGTTTCTATTGGATTGATAGGCCAGGTACTGTCTTTTGCTTTTGTTTGGCCATGTTGTGTGCGCAGTCACTAGGATTATGTGAATTAATGTAGAGTCATTCACCTACTTCTCTGTGTTGGTGTAGTGGTAGTCTCTTTGCTTAAGCTGCAAGAGGTTGTGGGTTTGACTCTGAGGCAAGGCCCATGGTGTTTGTATGGCTGCATGTAATTGCCTATTTCAATTAACTGTGTTGCCTATGAGGTCCCATTGGATTGATAGGCCAGGTACTGTCTTTTGCTTTTGTTTGGCCATGTTGTGTGCGCAGTCACTAGGATTATGTGAACTAATGTAAACTCAGTTTCCAACTTCTCTGTCTTGGTGTAGTGGTAGGCTCTTTGCTTGGGCTGCCAGAAATTGTGGGTTTGACTCTGAGGCAAAGCCCATGGACTTTATATGGCTGCATGTAATTGCCTAGTCCAATGGACTGTGTTGCCTTTGAGTTTCCATTGGATTGATTGGCCAGGTATTACCTTTTGTTTGGTTATGTTGTGTGCGCAGTCGGTAGGATTTTGTGAATTAATGTAGAATCAGTTTCCCAGTTCTCTGTGTTGCTGTAGTGGAAGGCTCTTTGCTTAGCTGCACGAGGTTGTGGGTTTGACTCTGAGGCAAGGCCCATGGAGTTTGTATGGCTGCATGTAATTGCCTAGTTCAATTAACTGTGTTGCCTATGAGTTCCCATTGGATTGATAGGCCAGGTACTGTCTTTTGCTTTCGTTTGGTCATGTTGTGTGCGCAGTCACTAGGATTATGTGAATTAATGTAGAGTCATTCTCTTCTCTGTGTTGGTGTAGTGGTAGGCTCTTTCCTTGGGTTACAAGAAGTTGTGGGTTTGACTTTGAGGCAAAGCCCATGGACTTTGTATGGTTGAATGTAATTGCCTAGTCCAATGGACTGTGTTGCCTTTGAGTTTCCATTGGATTGATTGGCCAGGTATTATCTTTTGTTTGGTTATGTTGTGTGCGCAGTCGGTAGGATTATGTGAATTAATGTAGAATCAGTTTCCCAGTTCTCTGTGTTGCTGTAGTGGAAGGCTCTTTGCTTAGCTGCACGAGGTTGTGGGTTTGACTCTGAGGCAAGGCCCATGGAGTTTGTATGGCTGCATGTAATTGTCTAGTCCAATGGACTGTGTTGCCTATGAGTTTCCATTGGATTGATAGGCCAGGTACTGTCTTTTGCTTTTGTTTGGCCATGTTGTGTGCGCAGTCACTAGGATTATGTGAATTAATGTAGAAACGGTTTTCCACTTCTCTGAGTTGGTTTAGTGGTAGGCTCTTTGCTTGTTCTCCAAGAGGTTGTGGGTTCGACTCTGAGGCAATGCCCATGAACTTTACATGGCTGCATGTAAGTGCCTAGTCTAATGGACTGTGTTGCCTATGAGTTTCCATTGGATTGATAGGCCAGATAATGTCTTTTGCATTTGTTTGGCCATGTTGTGTGCGCAGTCACTAGGATTATGTGAATTAATGTAGAGTCATTCACCTACTTCTCTGTGTTGGTGTAGTGGTAGGCTCTTTGCCCTGGCTACGAGAGGTTGTGGGTTCGACTCTGGGGCAAGACCCATGGGCTTTGTATGGCTGCTTGTAATTGCCTAGTCCAATGTACTGTGTTACCTATGAGTTTCCATTGGATTGATAGGCCAGGTACTGTCTTTTGCTTTTGTTTGGCCATGTTGTGTGCGCAGTCACTAGGATTATGTTAATTAATGTAGAGTCGGTTTCGAACTTCACTGAGTTGGTTTAGTGGTAGGCTTTTTGCTTGTTCTCCAAGAGGTTGTGGGTTCGACTCTGAGGCAAGGCCCATGAACTTTGTTTGGCTGCATGTAATTGCCTAGTCTAATGGACTGTGTTGCCTATGAGTTTCCATTGGATTGAATGGCCAGGTACTGTCTTTTGCTTTTGTTTGGCCATGTTGTGTGCGCAGTCACTAGGATTATGTGAATTAATGTAGAAACGGTTTTCCACTTCTCTGAGTTGGTTTAGTGGTAGGCTCTTTGCTTGTTCTCCAAGAGGTTGTGGGTTCGACTCTGAGGCAATGCCCATGAACTTTACATGGCTGCATGTAAGTGCCTAGTCTAATGGACTGTGTTGCCTATGAGTTTCCATTGGATTGATAGGCCAGATAATGTCTTTTGCATTTGTTTGGCCATGTTGTGTGCGCAGTCACTAGGATTATGTGAATTAATGTAGAGTCATTCACCTACTTCTCTGTGTTGGTGTAGTGGTAGGCTCTTAGCCCTGGCTACGAGAGGTTGTGGGTCCAACTCTGGGGCAAGACCCATGGGCTTTGTATGGCTGCATGTAATTGCCTAGTCCAATGTACTGTGTTACCTATGAGTTTCCATTGGATTGATAGGCCAGGTACTGTCTTTTGCTTTTGTTTGGCCATGTTGTGTGCGCAGTCACTAGGATTATGTTAATTAATGTAGAGTCGGTTTCCAACTTCACTGAGTTGGTTTAGTGGTAGGCTCTTTGCTTGTTCTCCAAGAGGTTGTGGGTTCGACTCTGAGGCAAGGCCCATGAACTTTGTTTGGCTGCATGTAATTGCCTAGTCTAATGGACTGTGTTGCCTATGAGTTTCCATTGGATTGAATGGCCAGGTACTGTCTTTTGTTTTCGTTTGGCCATGTTGTGTGCGCAGTCACTAGGATTATGTGAATTAATGCTATTGGATTTTTCAAGTCAGTATTCACACAGCAGTTTCTGCTATTTCATGTATTCCCCTTACATAGTCACTGGTGTGCATACCTTATCTCCCCATAGTGATGTTTTTTTAGGTTTTTGCACCCAGTTCGGACTTAGAATGGTGTTCCAAACGTTATTCCTATTTGTTAGTATTTTTTCGTTTGTGAACCCTCCCCAACCACACCTATTGCCAATCCATATCATACGCATAAATAGCCTGGGTCTCAGCTTCCCATACACGGTAGGTTTTTTAACTGCATGAGAGGACACACACAAGCTAGGGACCCCAACGTAGAGAAATACTTTGGCATAGTGTTGGGGCTCTATTGCATTGATCAATTCAGTAGCTAAATTTCTCTTGATTCATATGTTCATGGCAGTAATGCAGATTCCATTTTTCACATATTCACTCTTGCATATAGCTATTGAAATTTTCAAGTCAGTATTCACACTGCAGTTTCTGCTATTTCATGTATTCCCCTTACATAGTCACTGGTGTGCATACCTTATCTCCCCATAGTGCCTGGGATCTGACCCAGACACTAGCAGTTTTGCACTCCTACCCAAAACTGGCCTCCTCACTGAACTCACTACCTCCACGGTTCAACTCTAAACTGAACTTCAACTAACTGACTGGTTTTCCCACCTCCAGGCCTGTGAACTCCTTGGTGGGTGGGGCCAACCGCCTGGCTCCGCCCCACCTGGTGTGGACATCAGCCCCTGGAGGGAGGCAACAACGGTTTTGTGTCTGACTAGTGTAACTATCCGGGAAAGGGGGTGTGTGTGTGTTATGTCTGTGACTAACTGGCTAGTCCAGGGCGTCACACTTGCACCCCCTTCTTGTGATGTGAAGGTGTGTAGTCAGTGCCTACGTGTAATTCCTGACACCACTCCTCTGGCTGACTTGGTGAGCTGTCACTGACTGGGTGGGGTGCAGTAATGGTGGATGCTGCTGCTGCTTGGATAGCATGTGTATCTACTGTGAACAGCTTATCAATGGTGGCAAATCGGGGCAGCTTAACCTCTTGCTCTCCGCAGTTCAACACTCTCACGCGCACTCTTCCCTTCCGTATTAATGAATAAAACTGTGATATAAATAGTATATAGATACCCCACAAATGCAGATAAAGGTAGGTTATGGGAAAAGGGAGAAGAGGGAAACAGGAAAATAGTGTAATAAAGTATACCTTCCAGGGGGGAGAGGAAATGGCAGCACAGCCAGTGGAGGTGAAGCAAGGGGAAGCCTGCAACTAAATTGTTGAGAGCATTATCACATGGTGACTGAGCCTGATTGTAACGGGAGCATAGAGGTGCCGATCCTGTCTTACCTGCGTTGGTGTAGAAGTGGGTTTCCAGTGGTGGAGTCAGCTGTGTGCAGTAGTGGCTGTGGGTTCTTTTATGTGCGACCGTAGTAATAGCTGCGCCCACTTCCTGTATGGGAGTGGAATGCAGTGAGGCTAATGGAACGCACGTCCACGTGCCGCGCCCCTGAAGGTAATACCGATCATTGAATACAAAAAAAATTCTCATACTACTGTATGGGGGTCCCTATATTTAATATGATATCCAAGCCACAGCATCCACCGTTACTTCACCACACCCATTCAGTGACAGCTCACCAAGTCAACCAGAGGAGTGGTGTAAGGAATTACACGTAGGCACTGACTCCACACCTTCACATCACAAGAAGCGGGTCCACAGGGTAGTGCAAGAATACGAGCAAGTCTTCAGCAAACATCCGCTAGACTTTGGGAGAATAAAAGGGGTCCATATTCATGGTTTAAGAACTTGGGTTCTAACGTGCCCAGAGTATGCTCCACTCTATGCTCCCTTTACAATCAGGCTCAGTCACCATGTGATAACGCTCTCAACTCTTTAGTTGCAGGCTTCCTTTTGCTTCACCTCCACTGGCTGTGCTGCCATTTCCTCTCACCCCCAGAAGGTATACTTTATTACACTATTTTCCTCTTTCCCTGTTCCCCCTTTTCCCATAACCTACCTTTATTTACAATTGTGGGGTATCTATATGATATTTACATCATAGTTTTATTCATTAGTGCGGAAGGGAAGAGTGCCCGTGAGAGTGTTAAACTGCGGAGAGCAGGAGGTTAAGCTGCCCCGACTTGCCACCATTGATAAGCTGTTCACAGTAGATACACATGCTATCCAAGTAGCAGCATCCACTATTACTGCACCCCACCCAGTCAGTGACTGCTCACCAAGTCAGCCAGAGGAGTGGTGTAAGGAATTACACGTAGGCACTGACTCCACACCTTCACATCACAAGAAGCGGGTCCACAGGGTAGTGCAAGAATACGAGCGAGCAAGTCTTCAGCAAACATCCGCTAGATTTTGGGGGAATAAAAGGGGTCCAACACTACATCCCCACAGGTGCACACCCACCCATCAAAGAGAGCTATAAGCCAATACCACCTTCACATTACCAGTGTACCAAGGACATGTTGAGCAACATGAAGGCGGCTGGGGTTATCCGTGACAGTTGTAGCCTTTGGGTAGCTCCGTTGGTCCTGTTAAAGAAGAAGGACAGCACCACTCCCCCGTATTGAGGAATCGCTAGCTGCATTGAGAACTGCAAATTATTTTTCTACCCTTGATCTCACTAGTCACTATTGGCTAGTGTCCGTTGCTGAGGCAGACCGGGGGAAGACCGCCTTTGCCACCCCTATGGCGCTGGAGGTCGGCAGACTGTTGTTCAAAAGCAGTGTCTGACGAACAAATTTGCTTCATCCTGAGGAACTGGCCAGTCGGTACGGCCCGGATGGTGGAGGGGGTATGAGCAGAAGAAGCATGCAGCAGTGCGTTGACTGATGTTTCCTTCCTATGGACGTCGGTCTGAACAATTCGCTCAGAACCGAATGAAATTTTAATATCCAGGAAGTCAACGCAACTGCTGCTATGCTTATGCGTCAATCTGATGTTAAAGGTGTTGTTATTAAGTTCCTCCATAAATGTCTCGAGCTGCTCCACAGTGCCCTGCCAAAAAATCAAAATATCATCAATATACCTTAGCCAGCACTGCACATGGGCGCCAGCCCCTGCACCTCCGTCACCAAAAACCAACCAATCCCAGTACCTCTGCCTTCTATCTAGGTGCCTTGAGTTATGTCCTGTAAACTGTCACAGCGACCCAGACACACATGTGTAGTAGGGGAATATCCCTGCTGAGATGCCAGTGCTAGAGCACTCGTTTGCTGTGGAGTTGAACGCTATGTGAGCAGTTCTTACCTTCAATGAGCAGAAGTCTCTTTTTTCAGATTTCAATATCTCTGTGGGTATCTGGCAGAAATATGGAATACTCTTTACTGCTAAGACCCTGTACACCACTCCCACTAAAGGGGGCTTTACACGCTGCGACATCGCTAATGCGGAGTCGTTGGGGTCACGGAATTTGTGACGCACATCCGGCCGCATTAGCGATGTTGCTGCGTGTGACACCGATGAGCGATTTTGCATCGTTGCAAAAACGTGCAAAATCGCTCATCGGTGACATGGGTCTCCATTCTCGATTATCGTTACTGCAGCAGTAACGATGTAGTTCGTCGCTCCTGCGGCAGCACACATCACTCCGTGTGACACCGCAGAAACGAGGAACCTCTCCTTACCTGCCTCCCAGCCGCTATGAGGAAGGAAGGAGGTGGGCGGGATGTTCCGGCCACTCATCTCCGCCCCTCCGCTGCTATTGGGCGGTCGCTCAGTGACGTCGCTGTGACGCCGCACGGACCGCCCCCTTAGAAAGGAGGCGGTTCGCCGGTCACAGCGACGTCGCCGGTCAGGTAAGTATGTGTGACGGGTCTGGTCGGTGTTGTGCGGCATGGGCAGCGATTTGCCCGTGTCGCGCAACAGATGGGGCGGGTACCCACACTAGCGATATCGGGACCGATATCGCAGTGTGTAAAGTAGCCTTTAGTCACATGACCAAGACTGTATCTGTGTCCCTACAACACACTTGAGACAAATGTGTGTGTGAGCCTGCATTGTGGGGTATATATAATATATTATAGAGCTGGGAAGGATCATTCTAAGCAGTGAGCTGTTCCAGTATTTGTAGGAAAATACTCAGTAGAAGCATCAAACACAGCACCAATACCTCCCATCAGTATCCCACCACAGTGCCATGTAACCCATGCCCTACACTCCCATCTACACCAATACTATACAGGCACAAACTAGTATATCTGACTAAAAGCCCCCAAAATATGAAGAACGGCCTATAGTTGAGTGTGGATATAAAATCTATGTGAGCAGAGCTAGAATAGAAATCACTGATCGCATTGAAGTCATTCTGACCATAAATCACCATGATATCAAGGTGAGGAGTTGTGTGTTACTGCTGGGAGGAAAGGGTTAACAGTGGAATATTAAGGTGCATTTCTGTGTGCAGTGTTACTAGTCAATGTAACAATTCAATATGAGCTGCTCTTGGTGCCGGGGGAGGGAGATGCTCTCCTGAGCAAGATAGATGGGGAATTAACATGATATCTATATAGTGTAAGGCAGGGGGTCTCAAACTCGGCTGGGTGTATGGGCCGCACAGAGGAAAAAAATAATTTGGGGGGCTGCATTCTTTGCAGGACAAAGTGACATTTTTATTGGTACCATATATATATATTTTTTTCACACACCTTTGGATGACTGATTTTCAACATTTTTCACTTGTTTATTATAACAAATGTGCACATTCTTTGGTTAAATCTAAAAAAAAAAAATTTGATGTTAAAAAAAAGTCATGCCTTATTTTGTTTTTTTTTACATTTTATCCCTTTCTTTTAACTAATAGTGTTACAATTATGACGCTAGCGTTTTGTGAAGGGAATGCTTTGCCTACTTCCGTGACTATGGCCTTCCGGAACTGCTGCATTTTGGCTGACCTCTCCGCCTCGGGAATAAGAGACATAAAGTTCTCCTTGTAGCGTGGGTCTAACAGTGTTACCAACCAGTAATGATTGTCGGCCAAGATGTTCTTAACGCGAGGGTCACGAGACAGGCAGCTTACCACAAAGTCATCCATGTGCGCCAGACTCTTAACAGCCATCACTTCAGTATCCAGACCAACACGATGACTGAACATGCTGTCCTCCTCCTTCTCCTCCTCCTCCTCCTCCTCCTCATCATCTACCCTGTCCTCTGGCCAGCCACGCTGAACTGAGCATATGACTGGTATGCATGTCATATCCTCAATTTGGCCGGAGAGTTGCTCCATGTCTTCATCCTCCTCCTCGTCATAGTCCTCCACTGCACGTTGTGATGAGACGAGGCTGGGCTATGTGTTATCACCCACACCCACTACTGTTTCTTGCTCCAACTCATCGTGTTCCGCCTGCAATGCATCATGTTTGGTTTTGAGCAGAGACCGTTTTAGAAGGCAGAGAAGCGGTATGGTGACGCTAATAATGGCGTCATCGCCGCTCACCATCTTGGTGGAGTCCTCAAAGTTTTGGAGGATGGTACATACGTCGGACATCCATCTCCACTCCTCAGGTGTTATGTGTGGAGTTTGACCCATTTCCCGACGGCTTAGGTGATGCAGGTACTCAACAACTGCCCTCTTCTGCTCACATATCCTGATCAACATGTGCAGAGTTGAATTCCAACGCGTGGGGACATCACACACCAGTCTGTGAGCCGGAAGATGCAAACGACGCTGAAAGCCGGCAAGGCCGGCTGAAGCAGTAGGTGACTTTCGAAAATGTGCAGACAGGCAGCGAACTTTTACCAGCAGATCAGACAGCTCTGGGTATGACTTTAGAAACCGCTGAACCACGAGGTTGAGCACATGGGCCATGCATGGAACATGTGTCAGCTGGCCTCGCCTCAAAGCCGCCACCAGGTTCCGGCCATTGTCACACACAACCTTTCCTGGCTTTAGGTTCAGAGGTGTGAGCCAGTGATCTGCATGCTGTTTTAGAGCTGTCCACACCTCTTCTGCATTGTGGGGTTTGTCACCTATGCAGATTAGCTGCAGCACAGTCTGTTGCCGCTTCGCCGAGGCAGTGCTGCAGTGCTTCCAGCTTGGGACTGGTGTGGAGGGTAAAGTGGATGAGGATGCGCAGGAGGAGGAGGAGGCTGAAGAGCATGACATTCCGGAGCTGTAGAGTGTGGGTGAAACCCTGACTGAGGTAGGGCCTGCAAACCTTGGTGTGGGAAGGACTTGTTCCGTTCCTCGCTCAAACTGGGTCCCAGCTGGGCTGGGCTGGGTCCCTACCCGGCTGGGTAGGGCGTTGTGGGGGGTTTGTCTATCTCCGTTTGAGGTGAGTTTGTTTAAGTTAGCCTTTTCTTTGGCGTTTTTTGGAGCCCTGCGGGTTGGGGAGTTGGTATCGCCCAGTAAGGCGTTCCCCGGGGGCTTGGATTGGGGTGACATTATGTCAGTGGAAAACGGAGTTGAATTTTGGATTAGGAAATCGAAAACTGATCAGAGAGGTGTGGGTAGACTAGTCCGTTTGGGGATGGTTGTGGCATCTGATATGTGCCCGTTCAAGTGTCTCGGGAATTTTCAACAGATCCGTCCGAAGGTGGATGGCCCCTTATTATGTCATGAGGATGGGTCCTTTTTATCGAGATACCAATTTGTGAGTGTTTTTAGGGCATGTTTGAAGTCGTTGGGGTTAGATCCGAAGTCTTTCGGATTGGGGCAGCGACGGAGGCCTCTATATGCGGCCTACCGGAAGAGACAGTTAAGCAGATTGGTAGGTGGAAGTCGCAGCGCTTTAAGTCGTATGTACGTCCCCAGGTGGTTGTTGGCAATTGAGGGGAAAAGGGGGGGGTATTAGGGTAGCAATGGGGGGGGGTGAGAGTGTGTGTTTTTTGTCAATTTGGTTTGGTGAGGCAATAAAATGGTGTCGTCTGTACATTTTGTATTGCAGAAGCACCCCCTCTTCCTTCCCTGGTCTGGATCCTTGGCCACTCTTATGTGTATTGGGGAGCCCGACGAGCGGACGCGAGATGGAACGGGAGACAGCTAGGTTTTGAGAAGGACCTGGCTCTCGTGCGATGGCTCGGTGTTCGGGGGTTAGGGTGGAACAGGGTGTTGCAGGAGGTGCATAGATACGCCCGGTTGGACAGACCTCCTGACATGTTAGTGTTGCATGCCGGGGGGAATGATTTGGGTGGGCGTCCTTTTCGAATCTTGATAAAGGACATCAAACATGATTTGTTACGGTTAT